>NW_028244735.1:0-90256 GCF_964263255.1 Lissotriton vulgaris | reverse complement strand
GTAGTTTCAACTAAGGCAGTTTCAATGCTATGGCAGGTACAGAATCCAAATTGGCTATGATCCAGAACATTGTTATTCAAAATATGAGTGGAGAGTTTCATATTAAGGATTTTCTCGATTATTTTTGCAGGCAGCGGAAATCTCGCAATAGACCTGTAGTTAGCTGTATCCGTTACATCAAGATTGGCCTTTTTTAATAACTGGAGTACACAGGCCTGTTTCCATAAGGTGGAAAAAGTACCTTGTGAAAGCATTTGATTATAAATACCAGATAACTGAGGAGTAATTATGTGGCTGATAGTATGCAATAGTCTAGGATAACAGGGGTCATCCGGAGAACCCGATTTAGTTTTAAGGAGGTGGGAAGTGACCTGCTCTGGGGAGTTAGCAGTAACGTTTATTAATGATGTTATGACTTTAGCTCCCTGATCTGGGTCAGCAATTTGAGAAATGTGTCCATCAAATTGATTAAAAATCTGTTCTACCTTAGTTTTAAAAGTCTGGGCTAGTAGGTTACAAAAATCTTGTGTACCGATCTGATTACTATCCTTTTTCGAGGTAGTCAGACTGAGAAAAGTTCCTTGCTGGAGTTCCCTGTCATTTCTATTTTCTGCGTGTAGAAATCGCTCTTCTCTGTAATAATTTTATTTTTATATTTTGCTAACATAAGCTTATATTGTTCTTTTTCGGCCGTGTCATATTTTTTTCGCCATAATCTTTCTTGTCTCCTACAAGCCTGTTTCTCAAGTCATAAGGCTTCAGTAAACCGTAGGGCCGAGAGGTTTTTCCTATTTCTATAGACCTTAGACACAGGAGCTGCTTTGGTGAAGTTAAGGTCTAGCCAAGAATTATAACTTCTTGCTGACCCGTCTACCTCCAACTCAAGAACCGGTGAACTTTGGATTAGCTGGGTTTCTAATACCCCTGTGTCAATCTTATTCCAGGATCTCCTAGCAGGATTGTTATTAACTGTATTAGTGATCATCGAATCAGGTAAAGCCCACTGCGCAATTACAGCATGATGATCAGTCCATGTAAGGGGGTGGATAGAAGTAATAGATAGGGCCGCACTATTTGTGAACACCCCATCCAAAGTGTGACCAGCTGGATGAGTCGCCCCTTCAACTAACTGTTGAAGACCTACATCTGAAATGATGTCTAAAAGATCCTGAGTATCTTTATCAGCTGATATGTCTAAGTGAAAATTCAAATCACATAGCATAGTAAAACTGCTTGATGACATGGCTGGATCTAGCAAGAGTGATACGTTTGATAAAAAATTAGCTTTTGAGCCAGGCAAGAGATACATTAGTAATCCCTTAAAGGTTTCTTGATCAGATATAATAATATTAAAATAAAGTGCCTCGCAATCTGGGGAGGGGCATATTGAGCAGTGTGCTACCAAATCATTAACAAAAATAATTGCAAGTTCCCCCCACCTTTTTTGGGGGTCTATCATGCCTAGTAACATTATATCCACTTGGCAGAGCAATGTTAAAATCATAATCCGATGCTTCCTTACCCCAAGCTTCCGTAACAAATAAGATATTCAATCTGATGGGAACATTTACCTGAGTGGGCTTCTCCGAGGAGCTTGTCTCAGACCAACGTACCAACTTCATTTCTGCCTATATGAAGTCCATATGGGAAGAGTGTCAGGTAACCTACAAGTTCTTCACACCCAAAATAAATGGGGTTGTTAAAAGACTCAACAAGACCCTGTAGGGCATAATTAAGGTTGAACCAGAACTCATTACAGGGAAATGCAACAGAATGGAGTTGGGTTCATCCCTTTGAATTTCTGTTTGGTCACCCTATGCATCAACCTCTAAGTCTTGACAAGGAGGGGTGGGAGCAAGCTCCCTGGAAGCCCACTCAAGATGTAGTGAGCTACATTTTCGCACGCAGGTCCCAAATGAATTGCTTCTGGAAGGAAGCCACTGAGAACCTAGAAATCAGACAGGAGCTAATGAAGCACTGGTATGACCAGAAGACCACTCTAATGAAGTACCAACCTGACCAATAGGTTAGGGTTATGGAGTTTGTGGATCCTGGCCTTGAAGACCCTGTGTATCCTGGCCTCGAAGACCCTGTGAGGTCAAGAAGCAGAAGGGTGAGGTCACCTACTTAATGGACTTCAATACATCCATGAATCCCTTATAGGTACAGGATATAAACCGCATCAAGCTGCACTTTGCGTGGCCGTTATGCTTCTGGTGATACTTGAAGAGGTGGAAGAGATGAGTGAGTCTTTCCCCATCCTCCTGTCTTCCAGGGAGAAGGATGAGTCAGTAGAATAAGTTGATCTCTTTCTTCCTGAAACCTGAGCAACAGAGGAACTTTCACCATTTACTGGGTGTGTTTGCCTCCTTATTCTCACTGACTCAAAAGCTCACCACTTGTTGTGTACATTATATTGACACCAGGGACAGCATGTGGATTTTTAGAACCTTGTATTGGTGTGTCAATGATTTCAAATATGGTACTCCATATTTTATAATGAGTGTTGACAAGTTATACTAGTGTATGATGAGATGTATCTGATTGTCACGTGGATGATGTCATCAGTGATGTCATCAGTGATGACATTTGAGATGTCATCAGTGATGTCACTGACCATGTCATGAATGATTTAATATGTGACATAATCAGCAGTGGATTGCGGTCGCGTGAGTTATAGTTAGTACAACTAACTATAACGGAGGAATTTCAATGGTTTTGTACGGGTGAAATGTTCAGATAACTCTAACATGTCTGAATTCCATGGCTTTTTCAGTGAATTTCAAAGGTTTTTTAAATGCTAATTCCTAACTATAACTTGTCTGAAACCTATGTTTTTTTTCAGTAAATTTCAAAGGTTTTGTAAATGTCAATTTCTAAATGTATTAATTGTTATATTTTTTTCATATTGGGTTACTATATTCTTTAATCTATTTTTTTAGATATCTTATTTTTCAAATAACATTAGACATATTTAATAAAAAAAACATTTTTAAATTAATAATATATATATTTCTTATTTTTTTTATTTTTTTTAAATATATTTATATTATTTTCTTTATTCTTATTTTTTCTATTTTTTTGGAGTCGTGCACCCAAAGCGCACCCTCCTCGTTCACTGTGCAGAATGTGTCCGCCATTTTAGGATTGTTGTGTAGGATCCGCGTACGGTGTGTGACGAATACGACTTTCCCAACGCGGATGCAATGCAATTTGTACGTGACTCGTAGTGCGTACGCAACATGTACGTATTATGCGACACAATGGTCGTGCGGTTGCGTGTGACATCATACGTGTATCGGACGCGATGGGTGTGCGTCCCCGCAAAATATTTTCATGTTCAAAAACTTATATATATATATTTAATATGAATATTAAGACAAGACATTATCTGAGGTAATTATAAAAATAATATTCTTTAACTTTTAATAAAGTTACATTACTTATAAATGCAATTTCGCGAAGTCGCGCTGGGTGGGAGTTGGGTGCGAGCTGCGTACGCGCATTCTACGCGTACTGCATGTGACCAAAAAAAAAGAGATTTGATTGGTTCATTACACTTCCTATTGTAAGTATTGAAGGACCCCACCCATTTCAATCACTCTTGTTAGATCTTCCTGAGGAGAAGACATCTACTAGCAAGAACGGCTCTTTTTGATTATTGCAGAGCTGTTTGTCCTCAAACTTGGAGAAATGGCAACTAATCAACCATCATCTGAATCAGAACACTCTGAACATGAAGAATTTTGGCCTGAACCTCTCCCTCCAGAGAAGTAAATTTCAACTTTTTTACTTTTTCCCCGTCGCAGAAAAAGGTTAATGTAACCAAAGTTACTTGCAAAATCTGTAAGGCGGTCCTGTCCAGGGGAGACCCTACTAAGAAACGTTGAGTATGAAAAAACATCTTCAGACAAGACATCAGGTTAACTTCTCAAGGGAAGAAATGAGAAGACTGAGGGAAAATGCTCATCAACCACCAGCTGTTGCGAGTACATCTGGGGCAACACCATTGACTTCAACAACTCCTGATATTCGCCCCCAATTTGGGAGAGTCAGGATGCATTGTGTTCAATGCAACCGTCTTATTTCATATGGTGAGCAGTCGGTGGACCTTGTTTGTCATGCCATCGACAACCACCGTTGCTAGTTTCCTTTTTTTTCCTCCTAGTTTTTAGTTCTGTTTGTCCTGTTGACATTTTTTCCCTCGTTAAAAAAAAACGCAAAATTGTTCAAAAATCAAAAAATATATAAAACAACAAAAAGAAAAAAAAGTTTTTTTCAGAACTAACTACTCTGGTTAAAGAAAGAGCTAAACTTGTATGCTAGTGGGTGTCAACTAACCGTATCTTTTAAAAGCTATTCACTTATTCCTTAGTAGGATTCAGGATCCTGTGGAGAGTTGCGTTGATCAGGACTCGAAGCGCTGACATGCCTTTGAACAGTTCGAGGCTCAGATTCTCAATACCATATCAAAGAGACGGTGCTCCTCCCAGGACGAGCCACAGCTAGATATGTAGATCAACAAATGTGCTCTAAAGCTTTCGGTAGGGCACGCGCTTCCGAGTCTGCCATACGGTCTCCATTGCTGTCTCCCCACACTCGCCCTCAATTAATTGTTGTGCCTGACGCGCTTCGATGCACACAGCGTCTCATCAGAGGCTTGATTTACGTTGGTAGAGTGGAATCCGCCCTCTTTTATTCTCATTAATTGCATGCATATGTTAAATATTAACCCTAAGTGGGTGTGCTCTGTTTCTGCATATTGCATTGCATGTTGGGATCAGAAGTTTCTTTTTTCAGGAACTTGAGTCCTCAAGAGTGGCGTGCAATTTCCCCTAAGTGGGTTTCCACAAACCATATCTTTTAAAAGCTATTCACTGATTCTTTAGTAGGATGCAGGATCCTGTGGAGAGGTGCATTGATCAGGACTCGAAGTGCTGACATGCCTTTGAACAGTTCGAGGCTCAGCTTCTCAATACCACATCAAAAGAGACAGTGCTCCTCCCACGACGAGGCCGCCGCTAGATATGTAGATTAAGCATGGGCAGATTTTGCAGATCCACGATCCGCGGATTTTGCGGATTTGCGGATCTTGGATCCGCAAAATCCGCGGATTTTGCGGATTTGCGGATCCGCGGATTTGGGGCGGGGCTTCCATGCGAGTGCACATGCCTCTTGTGTGCATAAAAGGTCAGAGAAAGATCAGTTCAGCAGATGAAGAGAAAGACGCCCCTGGTCACAGGAACAGCACGGGTATTGCGCTCGTGAAAGTCAAGGATGCAAAGGCCTCTATACAGCATCACAGCTGATTTTCCACGGTAGAGTTGGGAAAAAAGGCACACCTGTCCAGCCTCGACGACGCTCACGATTGTTTTTGGGCTAATGAATGAGTCACTGAATTTGAGCATCAACTAGTTCGAGCGACCATGTGTGTGTTACTATGCAATCGCCCCGAAGGGCGCAGGGGTCCCTTGAGTGAGCTGTCCATCATAGTGGGTGAATGGCGGGAAGACAGTGCAAACTGCAAGTGTGTGCGCGGGGCCAAACATGCGGGGCTTCCATGCGAGTTCACATGCCTCTTGTGTGCATAAAAGGTCAGAGAAAGATCAGTTCAGCAGATGAAGAGAAAAAGCTCCTGGTCACAGGAACAGCACGGGTATTGCACTCGTGAAAGTCAAGGATGCAAAGGCCTCTATACAGCATCACAGCTGATTTTCCACGGTAGAGTTGGGAAAAAAGGCACACCTGTCCAGCCTCGACGACGCTCACGATTGTTTTTGGGCTAATGAATGAGTCACTGAATTTGAGCATCAACTAGTTTGAGCGACCATGTGTGTGTTACTATGCAATCGCCCCGAAGGGCGCAGGGGTCCCTTGAGTGAGCTGTCCATCATAGTGGGTGAATGGCGGGAAGACGGTGCAAACCGCGAGTGTGTGCGCGGGGCCAAACGTGCGGGGCTTCCATGCGAGTTCACATGCCTCTTGCGTGCATAAAAGGTCAGAGAAAGATCAGTTCAGCAGATGAAGAGAAAAAGCTCCTGGTCACAGGAACAGCACGGGTATTGTGCTCGTGAAAGTCAAGAATGCAAAAGCCTCTATCCAGCATCACAGCTGATTTTCCACGGTACATTTGGGAAAAAAAGCACACCAGCCTGGCCTGTTGTAACTATTTTACGATGGCGCCGGCAAGCTGCCAGCGCCATCCTAAAATAATTACTAAATTAGCTTCAACAGGAAGCTCTAATAGATAAAATCGAGCACCTGCTTTATTTTATCTATTAGAGCTTCCTGTTGAAGCTAACTTAGTAACTATTTTAGGATGGCGCTGGCAGCTTGCCGGCGCCATCGTAAAATAGTTTCAACAGGTCAGGCTTCAACTTTTGCCCCCGGATCCGCCGCTCGCGGATTTGCAAATTCTCAGTAAATTCGCGGGAGTTCGCGGATCGCGAATTTACCGAAAATTCGCAAAATCCGCGAGCGGAACGGATTTTAAGCTCATACTTAATGTAGATCAACAAATGTGCCCTAAAGCTTTCGGGAGGGCACAATCTTCCGAGTCTACCATCCGGTCTGCATTGCTGGTTCCCCACACTCGCCCTCAATTAATTGTTGTGCCTGACGCGCTTTGATGCACACAGCGTCTCATCAGAGTCTTGCTTTACGTTGGTAGAGCGGAATCCGCCCTCTTTTATTTTCATTAATTGCACACATATGTTAATTATAAACCCTGAGTAGGTGTGCGCTGTTTCTGCACATTTAGTTGCATGTTGGGATCAGAAGTTTCTTCGTTGAGGAACTTGAATCCTCAAGAGTGGCGTGCAATTTCCCCTGAGACAAATAAAATCATGTTTTTCAAAAGCAATGCAACATTTCAGAGTGGTGAGTGCCTGGCATGATGCGTTTTGACAGTGGAACACTGTCTTGATCACATGACATGCCTCGAGCCAATGTGGAATAAATAAAAGTGCAAAACGGTGACAAAATGTAACATCCACAACGTCTGTTTTTTTTCTACTGCTTCCGATCATCATATCCCGTTGTATAGAAATAGAAGACATACTTCCAGCAGTACATGCCTATACAATTAGTAGCGATTGTCCGTCGGATTTTGCATTGGGCAATGTCGCAAATAAATACGCAAAGAATTCAGTGCAAGTGCAAAAAATCATAAAAACACATAATCTCAATTCATTGTCAAAAAATACACAGTAGCTTATGGTAACACAACAAATAAAAAAATTAATTAGAGACGCCTATATGATGCCTACTGATCATATACATTTCCAAAATATTTCGCCAGTGCAAAAATAATAATACTTAAAGTGCACTTCAATGAGAGACAGAAATAATGTATGTAGATTATAATGATCATTATCGTGGGTCACTCCTAAATATATAGCCAGTGCTAAAAATGATGTCATTCATATGTAGGAGACCCAAACCAAAACATTACATCAAAAGAACAAATTCAAGTGAACAGAATGTCCAATACCTTGTTAGAGCCCCGTTAAAAAGACTGGTAAAATCAAAGGTAAAACCGGAAGATTCCAGATAAAACCCATGAAAAAACCTCATCTGAAAACCGGACTAAAACCACGGGATAAAAATAAAAAATGGGGTTTAAAATAGTAGAAGGATAGGAAATTGAATCAATAAATAGGTACAGTTCATCATATTACTATATACATATACAAAACAAAGCAATTATAGAAAATAGTGCAATTCTTCTCCATTATTCAAACCATTCGGTATCTTGGTGTCAAGAGTTAAAATATGGTATGACTCAAGTTGTCTCAGCTTTTTCTCCCTGTTTCCACCCCTTATAGATCTGGGCACAGTGTCTACAACATAATAACTAAGAGGCCTATTAGAATGGCGGACGGACCTGCGTCCGTCCGTCACCCCCGAGGTGGAGGGGCCATCCACAGGGGCAGTGGCGGTCCCTCCGGTGCAATTAGGATTTGACCGCCACCCTGGCGGTCACATCCGGTATCTTTAACCTTGCGGCGGTTGCTGCTTGAAGCAGCACCCGCCGCAAGGTTAAAAATGCATGTTTTACATTTACATGCACAAAGCGGTAAGCACCATGCGGTGCCTGCTGCTTTGTGCATGTAAATGCTGGGGGGTACCATAGATACCCCCCATGTGTACCCCACACCCCCGACACCCTGGGGGCCCGCAACGGGCCCCCAAACACCAAAGACCACATGCTTTTCCACAGCGGAAAAGCCGCCGTGGAAAAGCATGTTGCAATGCACATCATGATTTATGCTGACGGTGTCTTGCAGACACCGCCACCAAATAGCCCTCCACACCCCGCGGATCAGCGGCGGACGGACCTGCCGTCCGCCACTGGTCTCACCGCAATCCCACCGCCATCCTAATCTGGCGGTGGGTGTTTTCTGTGGCCGCGGCGGTGAATCCACATCCTCCAGCCCGGCGGTGGCTTCCGCCGGCCCGGAGGATGTGGATTCACCGCCATCTTAATCGGCCCCTAAGTTCTTTCAAGTTTTTGTTGTGCACATGTTTGAAATGTCTTGCCATAGGGGAGTTAGGGTCAGAGTTCACTATAGCTCTCAGATGCTGTAGTATGCAATTGAAGGCTTGTAGCTTGGTGCTGCCCACATATCTCATTTTACATGAACATTCTAAAACATAAACAGCAACATCTGTCCTACATGCTAAAAACGTAGGAATTTTTAAAGGGCTAGGATCAAATGCTGTAGATATTTCACTTATGTTTCTACCAAATTTACATGCCCTGCATGTACTGCAATTGAAAAAGCCCACTCAATTGATAACCAGTTTAGAGTAACTTTAACCTCAGGACTAATTCTAACTAGTGCATCCCTCATAGAGGGTGCACGTCTGAAAGTAATCTGTTGGAACTCCGGCACAATTTGAGACATGGTTAAATCTGTTTTTATAATTGGACAGTTTTTATATATGATTTTTCTAAACTGGTTTTCCTGTTGGCTATAAGATGTAATCAGTCTTACTGTATTATCAGCTTTAGGAGAGATGCTGTTACTGCCAATGTCAGGAAGTGTGTGACAGGCATTATCTGTTTCCTCCATTGTAGTCGGAGTGTTGGCTCTGTCCAGAGCCACTCTTAAACCCTTTTCCTTGTACCCTCTATGTTTGAACCTCTGGAATGCCTCATATTGGCAAATCCTGAGATCACCATCTGAATTACAGATGCGTTTTATTTTCAAGAATACCCCATAAGGGATAGTTTTTATCAGGTTCTAGGATGGGAGCTATTAGCCTGTAACTCTGCATTGCCTGCCGTACTTTTTCTGTGCAACTTTGTATGTATAGTATTATGTTGGATGTAGACTTCCACATCCAAGAATTGAACTCTATCCTTACTGGCTTCCGCTGTGAAACTTAAATTGAGGTCATTGTCGTTGAGGAGCTTTACAAAATCATATGCACTTTCCATAGACCCCTCCCATATGACACACACGTCATCTATGAAACGCCACCATTGTTTGACAGGTGTATCAAACAGTATGCTGTGGGTGGTCAGTCCTTCCAGCAGCCAATGTGGAGACATGCATAGCTGTGGGAGAAGCACGCCCCCATCGCCACACCCCCGCAACTGCTCAATCACTTCCTTGTTAAAGATAAAATTGTTGTTGGATAGGCATGTTTTAATCATGGCAGGAAGCATTTCGTTTAGTTGGTAATATTCAACGGGGCGTTTAGACAAAAAATGTTTGACTGATGCTATTCCATCTTCATGTTGTATACTAGTGTACAGTGCACTAATATCCATAACCAACAAGACATATTCTTGTTTCCATTCTGTAGATTGTATTTTGGATAAAAAGTGGCCAGTATCACGAATATAAGAAGGTAAGGCATCTACATGTTCATGAAGAAAGTAGTCAACATATTTGGACATTGGTTCTAACAGTCCCTTTTTTGCTGATATTATTGGCCGCCGAGGTACAGAAGTAATGTTTTTGTGTACCTTGGGGTTGAAGTACAGTTCCGGTGTCATGGGATAATCGTTTTTTGAAAACCCGAATTCATTTTTGTTAAGTAGTCCCATCCTCTTCCAATGTGACAATTGCTTGAATACTGAGTCTTTGATGTTTTTCAGGTCCATGAATGTACCTTTCCTGTAGCATTCCGAGTCATCCAAATGCATATTTGCCTCATTCTTGTAGAGCTCGCGAGTCCATAGTACTATGCTGCCCCCCTCATTAAATGTATTGATTACCAAATCGCTATTATTTCTCAAATTCTGCATTAGTGTACAGTACTGTTTTTCCTTATATTTTCTATGCTTTTCTTTTTGCAATACTTTTCTATTCAGTTCTTTTAAGACGTCGACAACACAATCACTAACAATGTCATTAGCGTCCTTGGGCATCATAGGTATAAATGATGACGGTGGCCGAAAGGGGGTTAAAAGGCTGGAATTGCATGGTATGCCAAGTTCCATAAGGTCCTCTTGTGTAGAGCTTGCTGGATTGACTTAGATGTTTTCAATGTTTCAGCTGTTTTATTTAGCTTGAAGTGTTTCAGGAGTTTCAATTTTCTAATAAATTCAAAAACATCCACCTGAGACTGGGGATATTTGAAATCTTGCCCGGACAGAAGGATAATCCCAGTGATAGAAGCTGGAGTTCTGCAATAGTGAGTTCAATATTGGATAGATTAATCACCGTTTTATCATGGGCTTCTGGTTCATTAGTTACTGTGTCCATTTCTTGTACCTGCCTCCCCTGCCTCTGCCTTTGGGCTTTTCTCCTTTTTTTTCTTCTAATGGTATTGCGTTGCTGTTTTTCCTCATCGGATTGTATGAGCGCAGTGTGTGATGGCTATCTTCGATTAGAAACCCCAATTCTTCAGAGGGAGTATAATCAGTGGGCAATTTGGTCAGTTGGTTATTGGAAGCGCTATCGTCCGATTCATAATTGCTGCTAAGAGAGATGGTTTCTGAGCTTGCAGGGTCGATGTTGGCTTGAGCTGTAACACTGCTTGATACTGCTTTGGGACCAATGCTTGCCTCTTTGCATTTTTGAATTTCTTTGAAAAAGTAAATACTCTTCCTGTTTCATAGTCAGTTTTGTCCCTAGCGAATTTCCAGATTTTGCGTGTCTTTATTGTATCTTCGTGTTTTTTCAATTTTAACTCAATTTCCTCCCGACCTTTTTTGATTAACTCCTTTTCAATCAATCAATCAGAGTACTTGTAGACCACGCTACTTACCCGTGAGGGTCTCAAGACGCTGAGGGGAGGGGTTGCTGCTACTGCTCGAAGAGCCAGGTCCTGAGGAGTCGTCTGAAAGTGAGTAGGTCTTGGGTCTGCCGTATGTGGAGTAGGGAGGGTGTTCCAGGTCTTGGCGGCGAGGTAGGAGAAGGATCTGCCGCCGGAGGTCATTTGTTGGATGCGGGAGACAGCGGCGAATGCGAGGCTGGTGGAGCGAAGCTGGCGGGTGTGGAAGCTGAGTCTGCTGATAAGGTAGGCTGGTCCGGCGTTGTGGAGTGCTTTGTATGCAAGGGTGAGGAGCTTGAAGGTGATCCTCTTGTCAACAGGGAGCCAGTGTTGGTCTCTCAGGTGGGGGGTTATGTGGCTGCGGCGGGGGACGTTGACGATCAGTCGGGAAGAGGCGTTTTGGATGCATTGTAGTCGTTGTAGGTGTTTGGCTGGGATTCCTTCGTAGAGTGCGTTGCAGTAGTCCAGTCTGCTGCTGACGAGGGCCTGTGTCACCGTTCTTCTTGTTTCAGTCAGGATCCACTTGTAGATCCTGCGGAGCATGCAGAGGGTGTTGTAGCAGGAGGAGGAGACGGCACTGACCTGCTTAGCCATGGAGAGGGAGGAGTCGGGGATGAATCCTAGGTTTGGTGCATTGTCGGTAGGTGTTGGTGCTGTTCCCAGTGTGGTCGGCCACCAGGAGTCGTCCAATGCTGAGGGGGTGGGTCCGAGGATTAGTACCTCTGTCTTGTCCAAGTTCAGCTTCAGACGGCTGCTCCTCATCCAGTCGGTGACGGCCTTCATCCCCTCGTGGAGGTGGGTTTTGGCGGTGTGAGGGTCCTTGGTGAGGGAGAGGATGAGCTGGGTGTCGTTGGCGTAGGAGATGATGTTGAGGTCGGGCTGGTGGACCACTTGTGCGACGGGGGCCATGTACATGTTGAACAGCGTCGGGCTGAGGGATTACCCCATGGGGGACACTGCAGATGATGTCGGTGGCTTCGGATCGGAAGGGTGGGAGGCGGATGCTCTGGGTTCTGCTGAAGAGGAAGGACGTGGTCCAGTCAAGGGCCTTCTTTTGGATTCTGGCTTCTAGGAGGCGTGTCTTTAGAGTGCGATGGCAGACCATGTCGAAGGCGGCCGACAGGTGCAAGAGGATGAGGGCTGATGTTTCGCCATTGTCTAGTTGGCACCTGATGTCATCTGTGGCGGCGATGAGGGCTGTCTCGGTGCTGTGGTTTTGTCTGAATCCGGATTGGGACGGGTCCAAGATGTTGTTGTCTTCCAGGTGGCAGACCAATTGCCTGTTGATAATTTTCTCGATGACCTTTGCCAGGAGATGGGCCTGAAGTTCCTTGGGGTCCGCATTGGACTTCTTGAGGAGGGCGTTGATTTCGGCGTGCTTCCAGCTTTCCGGGAATGTCGCTGTTTCGAAAGAGATGTTGATGACCTTTCCGTAGTTGGGCTGCGAAGGCTGCGTCTGCTTTGTTGAATACGTGGTGTGGGCACGGGTCTGACGGAGATCCTGAGTGGATGGAGTTCATGACCTTGCGTGTCTCGTCATCGTTGATGTTAGACCAGGTCAGGCGGATGGCGCTGGTGGTGTTTGCAGGGGAGGTGGAGTCTGGCGTAGTTGGGGCGGTTGTGGTGTTGAAGCTGTTGCGGACGTCAGCGATCCTGCGGTGGAAGAAGATGGCTAGTGAGTCGCACAGTTCCTGTGAGGGCGGGATGTCGTTGGCATTGGCACTGGGGTTGGAGAGTTCCTTTACGATGCTGAAGAGCTCTTTGTTGTTGTGTGCATTGTTGTCTAAGCGGTCTTTGAAGGAGGATCTCTTGGCTAATCTGATGAGGTGGTGATGTCTGCGGGTGGCGTCCTTGTCGGCTACGTGGTTGTCCAGTGTGCGTTCATGGAGCCATATTTTCTCCAGTTTTCAGCATGCGCTCTTGGAGCAGCTGAGCGCTCTACAAAACACCCAAAACAAAACACCCAGGTCTGGAGCTCGTCGGTGAACCAGGTGGCTCTCTTGCTGGCGTGGTTGTTGGAGAGTTTCTTGAGCGGTTCGAGGGTGTTGGCTCAGTCGTGAATCCACTGTCTGAGGTTGCGGGCTGCGGTAACTGGGTTGGTGGGATCTGTGGGTGGGTTTTGGGCAAGGGTGGTGATCAGCCGGTCTTCGTGACTTTGCTCCAGCAGCTGCAAGGCAGCTGTTGGGTGCGGTGGTGCGTGGTTGGTTTCTTGAAGGTGAAATGAATGCAGTGGTGGTCAGTCCAGTGGTGTTTGGTGGTGTGGTTGAAGGTGACGTGGGTGCCTGTGGAGAAGACGGGGTCCAGCGTGTGGCCGGTGGCGTGGGTGGGTACGGTGACGGGTTGTTTGAGGCCGAGGTTGGCGAAGTTGTCGATCAGGGTGGCGGAGTTGGAGTCTTTGTTGTTCTCAAGGTGGAAGTTCAGGTCCCTGAGGAGGATGTAGTCCATGGAAGCGAGTGCATGAGTGCTGGTGAGGTCGGCGATGGAGTCACTGAACTGTGCCCGTTGTCCGGGGGGTCTCTAGTTGAGTGTTCCTCTGAGGGTGGGTTTGAGGTCAGTGTGGATCTGGAAGTACAGGTGTTCACGGGGTCCAGGGGTTCTGGCACCATTTGAAGTGAAGCTGGGAGGGAGGGTCAGCTGGGAGGCGGGAGACAGGAGGCAGAGGACGGCGAATGGGCACAGGGGGGCGGGCCGCAGGGGCAGCAACGGCGTGAAATTGAGCAGTGGGCAGAGGGGGACAAGGGAAAAACAGCGCAGAACAGAAGGATGCTGGCACAAGCGCTGGAGGAGCTGCAGCAGGGGGGAGCAACCTACCTGGCGAGGTCATGGGTCGCTCTCCTCACCGCGCAGCTGTTGCCTTATGAAGGGGAGCTGGGAGGCAGGAGGTGGGAGGCAGGGGACGGCAAATGGGCACAGGGGCGGGTCACAGGGGCAGCAGCTGTGGGAAATTGAGCAGTGGGCAGGGGAGTAAGGGAAAAACAGTGCCCCGGAGGGCAAAACTGAAGGATGCGGGCACAAGCGCTGGAGGAGCTGCACCTGGGGAGTGACTTACCTGGCGAGGTCAAGGGACATGAGTATCCAGTACACTGTTTAATTTCTCAATCTCTTTCACTATCTCCCGCCTGTCAATTTCAATGTATTAATTAGGATAGATACCATATTCATGGATGCTTCAAGGTTATTGTTAGAACCGGTTGTCTCTAGTTGGCAGAGGTATGCACTTCTGACAAATAGAGACACACCTTTTCTAGTCAGGGCAAGGGGATCACACCCTTTGATAACCCCTGCTCACCCCCTTGGTAGCTTGGCAGAGCAGACAGGCTTATCTCAGAGGCTGTGTGTGAAGCATTTATGACCACATACAGTAATAAAGTGAATACACTACAAATGGACACGACACAGTAGTATTATAAAAATAAGGATTTTTATATAAGGCTTAGCACAAGACCAAATAACGACAAAAATATACCACAGTCTTAATAAATACTCTTGGAAGGAAAAATAATAGTTCAAGCGTAGTTTCTTCTTAGCACAAAGTCTTTAGTATCAAAAAGCAACTCTTTTTCTTTAAGACAAAGTTCTTGGCAACAATGTAACCCACACGGGAGTCACATGACGTCGAGGCAAAGTTAATCCAAAGGTTCGGCGTCGACCGCGAGGAGCGCTACGTCGAGCCCGGAGTCGAGCAGACTCCCACAAAACAGTACCTTGGAAAAGTGAAGCACTCGATGATCAGCGGCGTCGAGATGTCCGGCGTCGCGTCTTTGGCGTCGATCCGGCCTCGGAGTCTGGGCGACCTGCAGCGGCGTCGATCGATGTCGGGCAGGAGCAGCGCTCACGAGGTAAAGCAGGATACGGCGTCATCGTCGATGACGATGAAGTTGCAAGAGTGAGCAGCGCTCACGGCGTCGAGAGGACTCGAAGTCGATGCGATCAGCAGCGGTGCAGACACGGGGTCACTTGGAGCTGGAGCCGAACTCGCTACTCACTGGCGTTGCTGCTGGCGTCGATCGGGCCCGGCGGCCGGCGTCGAGGAAGCGGGACACTGGAGCCGTTACTCACGATGTCGAGCTGGATTCGGCAACGTCTGTCGGCGTCGAGATTGCTGGTTTCTTTCAGAGGTGCTGGATTCACAGGTTCCAGCAAATAGCACTTTAAGCAAATGATGAAGCCCTTTAGCCCTGTGACTTCAGCAGGAGACTGGCACTCTTCCAGTCCTTGGAGATTTTCTTAGCAAAGTCTGAGAGTACACACACAGTTCCTCTCTCCTGGTTCCTTGGCAAAAATAAAGAAGCACTGCAGGATTCCCCCCAGCAAACAGCACACTGGCAGAAGGGGTAGGCAAGTCCTTGGATCAGCAGGCTTCTTGTCCTTGGTTTCAGGGTTCCTTGTCAGAAGTGATCTGAATTCTTAGTTCAGGGGTCCTTCTCTTACACCCCTTTTTGGCTTTGATCCCTTTGTCCATGCAGGGGAATTTCCCAACATCCTGGGTCTGTTGTGGGTGTAGCCAGGCAGAGGCACCTGGCCTATTCACTGAGCAGGGCTGGGTCCTCAGACGCCCAGCAGGAGGTGGAGCCAGTATTGTCACTGGCAGGAGCAGAGCTATCAGCCTCCCGGCAGGAGGTGGGGCTAGGATCGTCCCTGGCAGGCACAGAGCCATCAGTCGCCTGGCAGGAGGTGGAGCCAGCATTGTATCAGGCAGGGCAAGCTATCAAAAGCTACTCTCCCCCTACTCTCAATGCAAATGTCCCACTCATCCCACACTGACTCAGCAGATCTCTGGAGCCACCCAGCTCCTGTCACACACACACCAAACCAGCAGAAACCAGAAATAGTTAGACAAGAAAATAGCCACTTTCTAAAAGTGCTGTTTTCAAACCCAGAGTCCAAAAACCATCCACACAAACGGATGCGTTATTAAACCCCGAGTTCAGGGATACCAAACTCGACATTGCACCATGCTCCCCGAGCCAGCTAGGATTATAGCATTAATAATCCTGGCAGCCCATTCTAACTAATGGAGAGCAGGTTACCTTACAACAGTGAAAAACGAATATGGCTGTAATTCACTATTAGGACATGCCAACTTGGTCAGGCATGCCCTACCTTATACTTACAATGCACCCTGCCAGCGGGCCTACCATAGGGGTGACTAACATGAAGTTAAGGGAAGGTTTAGGGACTGGCAAGTAGGTGTACTTGCGCAGTCAGCGTTACAGTACTAGACTGCACGTGGGTCTGGCAATGGCAGACCCTTAGACATACTTTTACTAGGCCGCTCTTGTGGGTGGCACAACACGTGCTGCAAGCCCACGGGCATCATTTGTATTTACAAGCCCTGGCACTCCTGGTGCACTAGACTAGGGACTGATAGTAAACCAAATAAGCCAAACATGGAATTCAATCAATACATCAATTTTACATAGGGAGCACTTGCACTGTGGCACTGATCAGCAGTGGCACAGTGCCCAAAGCATTATCCAGCAAAAACATCGTAAAACAGTGGAGGCAAACAGAAAAAATGGAGGAGAGACTCAAGCCAATGATGCCAGGTCTAACAGTTATTATTAGTCCACTCCTTCAGCATTAAGGGATTTGGTTTTTCGAATGACGGTGCAATACCGGGCCACGAGGTACTCTCCCCACTTCTTTGTATTTTTCCAGGCTTTTCTTCTCCCACTATTTAGTGAGTTCTGTACGTTTGTAATTTTTCTAAGGCTTTCAACATACTTTTGACATCTTGATTTAAACTTAATGTTGCTCCGCTCCGGCTTGGCACACTGTTTGTCTCTGGTAAATTGAGAAATAGTGCATCAGCTGCAGCTTCTCTGGCCCAAAGCGTGTCTGCCGGTGTTGACATATTTAATATGTTAGTATGGCACAACAATGTATTCTTTCTTCCGCACTCCTGCGCTCAATATTAAGGAACAGTTCCGTTTGGCGTGTTTATGGTAATTCCTGAACTCAATCTCAATAACCTGCTCTGCTTCAGTATGAGCGAAAACTTAACCCGCTTACCCGTGCCAGACTGTCGATGACTGAATGGCGTCCTCCGACTTCCTCAAGATGTCGACCGTGGCTCGGGACTACTAAGGTCACGCTTGTCTTCCTCAATTTCTTAAGCTGGGGCTGGCTTGGACATATACTCCTTCCGGGTTTTGCAGATAACGCTCCTGCGTTTTCGACTGTAGTCCAGCCTGCCGCTTGTGATGAGAGGGTCTGTAAAGGGTTAAGACAGCCGACCTTCACCGTAATTGATATGGGTTTCCACGATCCGGTTCTGCATGGGAGCCCCCAGGAAATCAGGTACAGACCACAGCGAGTTCAGTAGCTTTTAAGTGCATTTTATTGCCATAGAGTCAGCAACATTTCAGAGTGGCGAGTGCCCGGCATGACGTGTTTTAACAGTGCCAATGTGCAATAAATACAAGTCCAAAACGGTGAAAAAAACGTAACATTCACAACGTCCGTTTTTTTTCTACTGCTTCCGGTCATCCTATCCCTATGAATAGAAATAAAAGACATACTTCCAACACTACATGCCTATGCAATTAGTAGCGATTGTGCAATGTCACAAATAAATACGTAAAAATTCAGTGCAAGTGCAAAAATTCATAAAAACACACAATCCCAATTCATTGTCAAATAATACACCATAGCTTATGGTAACACAATGAATAAATAAATAAATTAGAGAAGCCTATATAATGCATACTGATCATATAAATTTCCAAAATATTTATATATGTATATATCTCCGAAGGGTTCGTCGTGAGCAGAAACGCATAGATGCTTATGTTTTCCTAGAAAATAAAAAATGTATTTATTTGTTCTACGAGGAGTGCCGTCTCTGTTTGCCAAGTGAGCACGGAGATAACTTTCATGTAGGTATATGAGTTCCAGTATTCTCCAGGTCACTTCCACCAAGTGAGGTCAGTGCTGGGCAGTGGTGCTGAGCAGCGGGGCACAGGACCCCAGATAAATTAACCAAGTACTTGCGCAAAGGCAATTTATTGCGGCTAATGCGTTTTTACTGAACCAGTCTTTCTCAAAACCTTCAGAAAGACTGGTTCAGTCAAAACGCGTTAGCCACAATAAATTTAATTTGAACACCTCTTTGGAGTGCGGGCTTCACATGCACCATTGCGCGAGTACTTGGTATATATATATATTCACTGAAAAAAACATAGGTTTCATACGAGTTATAGTTAGGAATTAGCATTTAAAAAACCTATTAAATTCACTGAAAAAACCATAGGTTTCACACCAGTTATAATTAGGTGGAAATTTTACTGACATAAAACCAATGAAATTCCCACGTTGTAGTTAGTTGGACTCACTATAACTTGCGCGTGTAATGCACTGCTGATGACATCACATATTACATCACACATGACATGGTCAGTGACATCACTCATGACATCACTGATGACACCATCCAGTGAATGTGTGTCTTTCTGAAAAATAAACATGTTTTATATATGTATATGTTAAGGTCGATGGAAGAATAAATGTTTAAATAAGTGTCTAAATGGATGTTTTTTAAAAAAAAAAAATGATTGGTTAACTAGCTTATTAAGTGTATCTTAGTGAATACATATATTAGCGAGTAATGTTTAAATATTTAAATATATATATCAGTGTTTCACTTTGTGTATAAGTGGCTGCATGGGTTGGTGAGTAGCTACATGGGTGTTTATATGGGTTATTAGATGTTTTTTTTAGTATCTTTATAATTGTCTGTTTGATTTGGTGGGGGTGTTGCTTAGCACATAGAGGCATCAATGACTGACTCACTGTATGTATGTGTTTTGAAGACTGCATATGTGTCGGACTGTATGGGTGAATGAGTGTGTATATGTATGTGTTAGTAATTGAATGACTGTCTCACTAGTGTCTTTATCAGTAACTACATATGTTTTAATCTAGTATATGTGAGTATTGATGTATATAAGTGAGTATATGTGAGAGTGAGAGATTGAAAGAGTTCTTGTTTTAATAAGTATGTGTTTCTATAAGGGATTGTTTAAGAGAGTAAGTATGTGTAAGTTTCCTTAGAAGTAAGGTGGTATTGTGTGTATAGCTGTATATGCAAAAAAATGGATGTTCAATAGTTTATTTGCATGTGTGAGTATGTGTGTGAGCAAGTTTTGGAAGACTGTCGGTGTGTTAACAGATGTAAAGGTGTCTCACTACATATGATAAGTGAGTATATGTATGAATGACTATATAGAACTGTTGGTGAATGAGTGGATGTGTATATAGATGGTGGAATTACTGAATTGGTTGTTGTAACTGGCATAGGTATCTCCACTTTTTTGAAATGTTAGTTTCTATTTTTGAATATGTGTTACAAGGGTTACTTTACAGAGAAAGGAGGTCAGTCACTCTGTCACAAGGATGGTGTCATCAGTGATGTCATGAGTGATGTCACTGACCATGTCATGAGTGATGTAATATGTGATGTCATCAGCAGTGCATTACACGCGCATGTTATAGTGAGTCCAACTTACTATAACGTGGGAATTTCATTGGTTTTATGTCAGTAAAATTTCCACCTAACTGTAACTGGTGTGAAACCTATGGTTTTTTCAGTGAATTTAATAGGTTTTTTAAATGCTAATTCCTAGTTATAACTGGTATGAAACCTATGGTTTTTTCAGTGAATTTCATAAGTTTTTAACTGCTAATTCCTAACTTTTTATATGGACTCATACCTCTTTGTTTTTTAGTGAATTTCTAAGGTTATTTTTTGGCAAATATCTATAGCATAGAAAGGTATTTTTTTCTAAAAATGAATCCTATATTGTATATTAATATAATATATTTTTTTTGAAAAAGTATATATTTTTTTATATTTCACTTAGGAGCGCTCCCGGTGCGCGTACCGGTCAGTTCCCCGGTGCACGTACCGGGCCACGTTCCGTCAGCACACCAACACAAAAAAAGAAAAAAAAAATGGAGTGAGCATGAGGAATGGGGAAAAAAAGAGAGTGGTGTAAAGAGAAAGAGAGCTAGAGGGAGACACACAGAGGGACTGTGTAAGAGATAGTAAAACAGAGAAAAGGTATAAGAGGAAGTAACTGAGAAAAGGAAAATGAATAAGGGAGCAAAAGAAGAGAAGAAGGAGATAGAAAACTAAAGCAGATGTTCTAGGAGAATGTGAATGGGTGATGACAGTAAAAGGAAGGAGAGTAAAGGATGAGGAATGAAAGGTAGTGACGGAACCAGAGAAAAGGAACAATGGTGACGGAGGGAAAGAAAATAGCAGTGAGTGTAAGTAAAGAGGAGTGAAAGAGGGTAGATAAAAGTGAATAAGGGTAAGACATGGGGAGTGACAGAAAGAAAGAACAGAGAGAGTTAAGGAAGGAGTGTCAGAAAGGGACTAAGTGAAGCAGAAAAAAAAGGAAAGAGAGGGAGTGTGGGTGAGCAGGGGCACTGAAAGAAGTTGAATGTGGTAGGAAAGTAAGGAAAAGAGAAGTAAATATGGAGGATAAGAATTAGTGAAGGAAGCAGAGTAACAAAACAGGGGTGAGGTAGGGTGACAGAAAAGTAGTGAGGTTAAAACAAAGGGTGATGATAAATTACATTTTGTAGTCACACTTACCATATAATTAATGAAAATTTACTTGCATCTTTAAACTACACTTTGTATCTGTGAAAGACAAAAGAAAAAACAAGTTATAATTAGTAAAATATATATTTAAAAATAGAAGAAACAGGTCAAGAGGTAAAAAATCTAAAAAAGTTTACTAAGAAATAAAGTAATAGTGAAGGATATACAAACAGAAATAAAGTAATGTAGAAAGAGAAAAAAGAGGGAAAAAGAAATAGAAAGAGAACAAATTACTGAGGATAAGTGAGATACTAAAAGAATACGAGATACCAAAACGAAATCAGGAAATATAAGAAAGGTAAAGGAAAATGAGTGAAAAGGAGAGGAGTCTAAATGAGGAACTATTAATAAGAAATAGGAATAGAAGATGACTGAGAGTGAGTGAAGGGGAGTCTCAGAGTGAAAGGATGAAGGGAATGAGGTTAATATAGAACGATGGAGGAAAAAGGAGTGAGAGAGTAAGTACACAGAAAGACAAAGGGAAGGACTGAGTGAACTGTAGTACAATGAGTGAGAAAGGAAAAAGAGTAAAGGAGCAAACGAAAAGAGAGGGGAAGAGAACTAAAGCAGTGGTACAGAGAGAATGTGAGAAAGATGAAAAGTGGTGGAAGGGAGAGAGGAAATGCAGACAGTTGAAAGTAGATTGAGGAGTTGTGAATGAAGTGGAGTAAAGGAACAGCGATGAAACAAAGTTTAAAAAAGGCAGGGTAAGTGAGTAAAGAGAGCTAAATAAGGGTGGAAAAAGGAAAATGAGTGTAAGACAATGGGAATACAATATAAATTACACAATGCAAACTATAGAATAACTTATACAATATGCTACATTGTTTATTTTTGCTGTTCTCAGAATATATTGAATTTCACTTAAATTAGTGAGTTCAAACTCTTCATCATATAACAGCGGGAACAAAAACCACAATCTAAAAGATTGTGTTTAAAAAAAAGCATAAAAACTTACAACTCATATATGTACACTAATCTTTGATTCACTTACTTTTCCGTGAGGCCAAATAGAAGATAGTGAAGGTCCTTTTGGTTGAAAAAAAGTCTGCTGTTCTCTATTACTTCCATTTCATCGACTTCCTATGAAAAAAGATCTAAGAACATCATACCTTACACTTTCCTTACGGCCAAATCGTTTCAGATATATGAGTATTTTTTAATATTAGATCCACTTACAGTACCTATATGAGATAAATAATTTTAAACATTAGATTAACTAACTAACTAACTTTTATTAACTATTCCTGTCTTCAAAGGCCAATTACCTTTACTAAAACTCTGGTTTTAAAAACACTAGGTAAGAATTTTTAAAGTCATAAGGCAAACGTTTATAAGTCAAATGAGAATCATTGCAGTAACTCCAACCTTTTTTACATTTTAAGTAGCATGTATAATGTCCTGATGTTGTCGAAGGACCTTCATGATAAATAATAGCTTCAGTTGTAAAGGTTCTTCCTGAAATTGATAACTGAGAAGCCACAAAAATTGTGATACAAGTTGTCAATTTAGTTCCATCAGGTCTACATCGTTGGAAAACTAAAATGATATACTGACCATAACTTTTTATAAATAATGTGGATAGTATTGGACACTTACATTGGGTACACATCATATTATGATCTGCTGCTTTAACTAGATTTTTAAATGACACTGATTTACAGTCTGGTAAAGTCAAAAATATAAATCTTTCAGTGTCTATTCTAGTATTACTTGATGAACTACAATTGTGGCAGTCATGCTGCCATTGATAAGAAAGGCTGAAAAGATTATCTACATCTACACCTTCATCTTCCAAAACACCAAACATATACATTAAAAATTCCTGACAATCCTGCTGAATGTTCTGTGAAAATTTATCTGGACCAGAACACATATCTAAAATATTTCGAATTTCTGTTACACTTTCTATTTTTTCTCTATCACTGCTACATTTCTCAAACACAGAATTCAATAAACCACACAATCTTTGATCCCGATTTTCAACAATCTGTTCTTGTAAAGTTTGAAGAAAAAAAACAACATTAACCACTACATTAGCATAGCAGTTGACACCAGAACTATTTTCAAACTGAAATCCAACAACATTTTCATCAGAATCCTTTTTCTTTCTGTTTTGAATTACAGTTTCATCTACTTTTTGTCTTTTTGCTACTACCTCACTGCAATTATTCTCATTTCTTCTTTTTCGGCCTACCACACATTTTTCAAACAGAGGATATTGAGGCAAATGTGGAGCATACTCTCTTCTTAACCTATTGTATTCTTTAACACAATCTAGATCTGCACAAATCTTTGTCTCATCACACTCAATCAACTACAATCCTGATAAAGTTCTGACTCATGATAATGCCACATATGCCATACCCTCTTTAAACACAGATCTTCCAATGTTCACCAAAGCACTATCTACACTTAAACCTTGAGATTTATGAATTGTTACTGCATATGCCAAACAAACAGGAAACTGTTTTCGGCAAACATATAAGTCTTTTACAAGTAAAAATCTAGCAGAACAACCACTGATTTGTTGTACTTGCTCAATACCATCAATTTTTATTTTAAAAAATTCAATTCCATCTCTATTTCTATAATTCACAAAATCAATAACATAACACATTGCTTCATTTATCAGACCTCTTTCAACATTTAAATTCCTTCTCAAAATGATACGACAATTTAAACACACATTCAGAGTCTTTTCAAAACCAGCTGTTTTAGAAATACTTTTCTCTAATGAATCCAATTTTGTTTTCAAATTTTCTGACAAAACAATTGTTGCTCCCATATGCTCTATTTTATCTATTGCTTCCAGTTTCACAATCTCTTCATTTTCGAACTTTAACATTTTGTTGTTGAAGATGGAACATTCTTGCAGAGTTGGCATCAAACATATCCGAGATTTCTTCTCAGTCATTTCTTTACAAATATTCTCTGGAAGAATGTTTTCATTTGGATACAAATTTGAAATTAATCGAGCATGTAAAGTTTCTTTCCCAAGCTCACTTACTTTTCCAAATTCTTACATCTTGTAGAATATTTTTATAATCTTCATCCTTTGCCTGTCGCATATTTTGAAGCAGTTCAGCATATTTAAAATTTAACCATATATTAACGTTTCTAATTCTTCCAAGGGATTTCCTGGTATCTTCATGCGTGAGCATTTCAAACACTGGTTGTCCTTTTACTGGAGTCAACTGCAATAGATCACCAAAAACAATAATGTGTTTTCTCCAAATAACACATCATACTCTGTTCTAAGAATTTCTTGCATTCTCAAATGCACAAAAGCAAGCATTAGATTTGAGACCATGCTTACTTCATCAATGATAAGAAGTTTCATTTTCTTCCAGACTCTGGAAACTTCAGAACACGCATCTCCAGATAACTTGTTGTAATGCAATTTATTATCATGCTCAACTGGCAGCATCAGTAAACGATGTAGAGTAATCCCTTTAAGGTTATGTGCTGCCAGTCCAGTTGGAGCAGTTACAACACAAGACAGCGGTGAATCAGTCCTTTTCTGCAAATAAGTTGCAATGGCTTTAATCAGAAAACTTTTTACTGTTCCCGCTTCTCCACTTACGTACAGTCGAACAGGCTTAAATGATGTACATGAGCACACTTTTTTCTCATGTCTGAATCCATGTTTAATCTGTTCTGTAACTTCGTCATATATCTTTTTCTGCTCATCGTTCAGTTGCTTTACCAAATCTTCTAAGTTAACTCCATCCTCTTGAGCTTGTTCCATAGCTCTTTCCACCTCATCCATGGCAGCTGCAGCTTCATTTTGGATAATTGGTCCTCCTAGTGAATCCTGACTCAATGAAGTTGAACTCTGACTGTCTTGAGAACTGTCTCTAGCAATCTCTTCAGCAATTTTGGTTTCTTGCTCTATTTCTTCGTTCAACATTTGCAGATAATTTAGAAAAACATGACATTCTATGGTATCCTTAGTTGCATTAAACGAGTCTTCATAACAGAGAAAATATCCAAGTAGTTCCTCTTCTGTACTCCATAGCTTAAAGAGTTGCAAAAGAGCTAAATAGTAAAATTCTCTTTTGTCTGGAGCTTCGCAACTCAATTTTCGATGATTAATCAAATGGCCTTTTCTCTGCTTCACTAGACATCCTTCATACCCAATGACAGCATATTTTCCATTATTGATATCTTCTGTGATGTTCCTCTTACAACTGTAGTTTTGCAGAACTTCATACAAACAAGTGTTCTCAAGGAGAGTACTTCTATTTGGATAGTGTGTATCCAACATATTTGTCTTCAAAATATCTGTACTGTTTAGCTCTTTCTCCGCCAAATATTCAATTTCTTGTACAGATTTCAAAACTCGGTTTCGTGTTGCAGCAAGACCTAGAGTCACCCAAATGATTGTTCTTAATTTGGCATAGAGACTTGCTGATGATAACCGATCAGAACATTCATATGCTCCAATTTCTCGATGCGACAACATCTTCAGACTGAAACTGTATAATTTCTTGCTTAGACTCTTTTCATGTGAAATGTCCTCCCACATTTCCTTCAGTTCTGTCTTTTCTTTTTTTGTGATGTAAGATGTCACATATCGAGCCACAGCAATAGAGTTGTCAGCAACGAACTGAATATCCATGTTAGCATTCCACATGGACAAAATCACTGGGTTGTAGTCGTTGATGTACTTGGACTCTTCGTTTCTTTTTAAATTATATGTATTTTTGGGAGATTTCCTCGTCACAGTTATTTACTCTTCCCTTAGAAATCACTGGTCGTGGAAACGCAAACCGACATTTCGTGTAGTACTTTTCCTTGTTTTTAAATTTTCAACGACAGTACTTTCCACAACGATGAGATTGAAAACGTAAAACTTGTTGCCTTAAACTGTTTTCTTCAGTAGTTTTTGTAACAGCACATGTTGAATACTCTTCAATGAAACTCATCACTGTTTCATCCAAATCTAATCCAAATTTGGGTGCATCTTTAATCCATAACAACATATGTATATGAGGAGCACCTCTCGCTTGATATTCCTTCCTCCAAAAGAAATCCAAAACCTCTCCAAGGGGCGGATTATTTTTGTTGGTAATGAAAGACATCATAGCTTCAAATCTATGATTAAAATATCAGCAAACATTCACTGGATCCAAAGAACACAGTTCTCCAGGTGTTTTCAATTCTATATTTTGTATGTTTCCATTTGCCTCTCATAGAAATTGAAGTAAGTCGTCCCATGCATACTCAGCACAGCTAAGAGTGAGGAACAATGTAGGAGTTCCTAAGTTCCTTAGCATACATTTCAATTCCCCATGACGATGGAACCAATACTCATTTGTTCCACGCTGACATGCCATGAGATTGATTAGCTGAGATTCCAAAATACTGTCTTGGAGATTGACTTTCTCCATAAAGTTCTTTGCTGAAACATTTTGCAGATGAGCTCCACTTTTCAATATATGATTAACTGCATAAGAAAGCCCAGACAAATCGCTTTCATACAGTAGATGAAACAAATACGGAATGCATTGCCGAAACCTTTGATCTTCAGCATATAATCTTAAAGTCCGGTATTCAGCTGCTGGAATTTGAACTGGTCGATCGTCATGTCGTCCACCACGACCTGTTGGAAATAACTGTGGAAAACAACGAGCTTCCAAACTTTCTTCCCATACACTAATGGGACTTCCTTTTGCTGCTTTCATTTGAAACAAGTCAATTGCATTCCCCATTACTTCTGTGGAATGCAACGGATGAACAGTATAATGATCATATATTTCTTCACTTCTAGACATATCAACTTTTTCAATTTGGCCAACTGAACAATCACTGTCTTCTTCTGTAGCTGTTTCCTCTGCTCCAACACCTACATCTTTATAGTACTCATTGTTTTTGACCAAATACAACGTTGCCTTTTTGACTTTCCTAACATCCACTAAATCTTGCCAGATTTTCTAACTCTTTGTCGGAATCCCATTAACTAGAATAACCAGAGGATCCTCTTCTACTCTTTCTACACCAATTGTACCAATATTTTTCTTGACATCTAGAGGCAAATAAACAACTCTTCCCTTTAATCCTCTTTGTAAATCTGTAGGAGGTAATTTCCCTATCTTAGGCTCCATTGGAACAATAGCTTGAAAAGGATGGGCACATTGAATCAAAATTGATTCATAAGTATTTAAATCCATCAATTCAGAAGGAATATCTATCAACTGAAGATTATTATGAGCAGCTCTAGCAGGCATTCTATTTTCATTTAATTTTTTCAAACAATAATTACAAATACTCGGATCAAAACTCAAATCAAAAGAATTCTCCACCAACAAATAACTTACAAAATCCTTCCATTCACTATTATTTTCCAATTCACATTTTGCATATAAATCAACAAACCTAGTCTGAATCTTATAATGAGTCCGTCGACAACACACACAAGTTAAATTAGGCCTTTCACTTGATTTCACCTTAAACTTGGTAATTACCTCGTCAAACTTTTCTGTACTTGAAATCTGTACATTGTCTTCCCATTACAATCCATTACTATATCTATTCCTACACTGTCCTCTTTGTTCCCAAAATAACAAAACTCAATTTCTTCACAAATAGTCTTCACATCTACTTCAGATCCATGCAAAAGAGCACTGTTTAACTGTTTAAGCTTAAGTGCTGGACTTTTTGCATAATACAACCTTCTCACTAATTTCCTCACCTTATTATGATGCACTGCTAACATCCTAAAATGATGAAAAACACTCTGACATACTTTTCTAGAAAGACAAGCCAGTGAATGCCCATGCAAACCTGTGTTTTCTCTTACTCTGCAAGGATCTAACTCTTGCAAGATCTTCATTTTTTGTTTTAGACTTTTCTTACTATATGTACGTAAGAAATTTCGAAGCAAATCGATTGAATCCTGTCGCACACTTTAAATACTACTGCACTTCCATGTGTACACTGGACCCTTAGTACGTCTCCCTAATACTTCATCACTTAACACCTCTTCTGCATCTCTAGACATAAGTTTCTCTTTTTCCATCACACAACCATCTTTCACCTCATATGCTCGACCACTGGTGTCAACTGCATGCACCAAATCATTTTCCTGAAAGTAACTCTCCTCATTAAAAAATGGCTCAGAACTTGAACTATGCATCCATTCTCCAGAAAATACTTCACAAAAATTAGTCCGATTAATAATTCTTTTCCATCTACTGTTCGATTTGAAAACATCAAGTGCCTTATTAAGTATCCTAATTCAATTGATTACTAAAAAAAATAATTTTTTCTTAACTTCAAAAGCCTGATCAACAATCTTCTCTACACTTTTCCTTTTCTTGTAAAAAGCAGCTCTCTGTTTACCTTTCTTTTCATTTTTTAGCAAATTTAAAACTACCCTATTGCGAAACATTCGTCTACGAATGTCCCTAAATTGATTTAACCTTCTATTGCTATCCATACTCTTATCTCCTGCTCCAATAGATACATTTTTGAGGGCCTCTCCTTCCTTTTTAGATTTGCTCTCTGCTTCTGGATCTTCACATTACCGTTAACATTACTTTTTGATCTACATAAATTGCGAAGAAAAGACTCAATTGTCTTACCAGGAGCTTTTCTGGTGTTTTTTGAAGTACTTGTTGTAGAGGATTCTTTTAATTCCTTTGATGATTTTCTTCTTTTACGTATGGTATTTTTTCTATTCCTTTGCCTTGACGGCATTTTTGCTTGCTTTTAAAATGTTGATTTCAATCTGTGGTTCTGAAAAAAATAACACATTAAAGACCACTATTAGCAAACAACAAAGTAATGACAAAAAGAAAACAATATAAACACTAATTTGCAACATATTAAAGTTTATACCACAGCAACTCAGGGCCTTATTTCTGAAGGCCTTGCGCCACCAGTGCGTCCCATGTTAAAAGAGACGCACCGGTGCCACAAGGCAATCATAAATAAGGGCCAAATGTAAATACCATTGATTTGCCCCCAAAAACGTTTTTTGAATAACATTTTAGAAACACTGCGCAGAACCTATGTACAACCACTCAATATCACTTCTGAAACCTCACTGTTTCACAAAATACAAATCCTCTATCTTGCAAATGTTGATATCAAGTATTATCAAAAAGCAAAAAATAAACCAACAGCAAACAACCTCAGGGCCTTATTTATGAAGGCCTTGCGCCACCAGAGCGTCACTTATTTCCCATGTTTAAAGTGATGCACCGGCAGCACAAGGCAATCATAAATAAGGGCCAAATAATAAATACCATTGATTTCCCCCAAAATCGTTTTTTGAATAACATTTTAGAAACACAGCGAAGATCCTATGTACAAGCACTCAATTTCACTACTGAACCCTCACTATTTCACAAAATACGAATCCTCTATCTTGCAAATGTTGATATCAAGCATTATCAAAAAGCAAGACACAAACCAACAACAAAAAAACTCAGGGCCTTATTTATGAAGGCCTTGCGCCACCAGAGCGTCACTTATTTCCCATGTTTAAAGTGATGAACCGGCTGCACAAGGCAATCATAAATAAGGGCCAAATGAAAAATACCATTGATTTCCCACAAAATCGTTTTTTGAATAACATTTAAGAAACACTGCGCAGAACCTATGTACAACCACTCAATATCACTTTTGAAACCTCACTGTTTCCCAAAATACAAATCCTCTATCTTGAAATGTTCATATCAAGCAATATCAAAAAGCAAAAAACAAACCAACGCCAAACAAACTCACGGCCTTATTTATGAAGGCCTTGCGCCACAAGAGCATCACTTATTTCCCATGTTTAAAGTGATGCACCGGCTGCACAAGGCAATCATAAATAAGGGCTAAATGAAAATACCATTGATTTGCACCCAAAATCGTTTTTTGAATAACACTTTAGAAGCACAGCAAAGATCCTATGTACAAGCACTCAATTTCACTACTGAACCCTCACTATTTCACAAAATACAAATCCTCTATCTTGCAAATGTTGATATCAAGCATTATTAAAAAGCAAGACACAAACCAACAACAAAAAACCTCAGGGCCTTATTTATGAAGGCCTTGCGCCACCAGTGCGTCCCATGTTAAAAGAGACGCACTGGTGCACAAGGCAATCATAAATAAGGGCTAAATGTAAATACCATTGATTTTCCCCCCAAATCGTTTTTTGAATAACATTTAAGAAACACTGCGCAGAACCTATGTACAACCACTCAATATCACTTTTGAAACCTCACTGTTTCCTAAAATACAAATCCTCTATCTTGCAAATGTTCATAGCAAGTATTATTAAAAAGCAAAAAAAAAAACAACAGCAAACAAACTCAGGGCCTTATTTATGAAGGCCTTGCGCCATAAGAGCGTCACTTATTTCCCATGTTTAAAGTGATGCGCCGGCTGCACAAGGCAATCATAAATAAGGGCCAAATGAAAATACCATTGATTTGCACCCAAAATCGTTTTTTGAATAGCATTTTAGAAACACAGCAAAGATCCTATGTACAAGCACTCAATTTCACTACTGAACCCTCACTATTTCACAAAATACAAATCCTCTATCTTACAAATGTTGATATCAAGCATTATCAAAAAGCAAGACACAAACCAACAACAAAAAAACTCAGGACCTTATTTATGAAGGCCTTGCGCCACCAGTGCGTCCCATGTTAAAAGAGACGCACTGGTGCCACAAGGCAATCATAAATAAGGGCTAAATGTAAATACCATTGATTTTCCCCCAAAATCGTTTTTTGAATAACATTTAAGAAACACTGCGCAAAACCTATGTACAACCACTCAATATCACTTTTGAAACCTCACTGTTTCCCAAAATACAAATCGTCTATCTTGCAAATGTTCATAGCAAGTATTATCAAAAAGCAAAAAACAAACCAACAGCAAACAAACTCAGGGCCTTATTTATGAAGGCCTTGCGCCACAAGAGCGTCACTTATTTCCCATGTTTAAAGTGATGCACCGGCTGCACAAGGCAATCATAAATAAGGGCCAAATGAAAATACCATTGATTTGCACCCAAAATCGTTTTTTGAATAACATTTTAGAAACACAGCAAAGATCCTATGTACAAGCACTCAATTTCACTACTGAACCCTCACAATTTCACAAAATACAATTCCTCTATCTTGCAAATGTTGATTTCAAGCATTATCAAAAAGCAAGACACAAACCAACAACAAAAAAACTCAGGACCTTATTTATGAAGGCCTTGTGTCACCAGAGCGTCACTTTTTTCCCATGTTTAAAGTGATGTACCAGTAGCACAAGGCAATCATAAATAAGGGCCAAATGAAAATACCATTGATTTGCCCCCAAAATCGTTTTTTGAATAACATTTTAGAAACACAACACAGGACCTATGTACAAGCATTCAATTTCACTACTGAAACTTCACTATCTGCTCCCAAATATTCTCCATAGAGCAAACAAGTCTCTATCTAAATTAAATAAATCATTACTTACCTTTACAAATGCTTTGGGAGATTGAAAACAGTGTCAGACACACACACCAATTTTTCTTTAGGAGAGCAAAAGGTGTGCACTCAATACACTGAAACTAAGACTGGCATAGAAAATCTCTAACTTTACACACATATGCCTTATTTCAACCAATCAAAAGTCTTCCCTCACTATTTTCAAGCCAACACCCTTCCCCCTCTCAGACCTTTCTATCTGTTACCATAGCAACGCCCTCCTAACTTAACTCTCAGGTTCAAAAGTTTATTCTACAATGTTGCAAATTAAGTCAGCAAGGATGTTTGACCTCTCAATACACCAGCTTATCCAGGGCATTATTGTTTTTAGTGACTTTTTCTTAACCATTCAAATTGCTTCTTACACACAACACAACCATGCACCCTAACTTTCTGTTTTCAACTAACTGAATCCACCAATCATTGCGTGTGATTCAACAGCAGGGACACTCCACAATTATTATTTTGTAAACTCCTACTGTTCCAACTGCCATTTCATTCCCACACTTCATCTGACTGCACCTGAACCTTCTCTCATCATGTATTCTGGGTGGATTATTGGACATAGCTACATCCACTGGGCTCAAAGGTATGCAGCAAGCAGAAATTATCACAACCTTCATTTATCAAATGTGGAAATCAAGTGGATTGGCCAGAGAGGATTGAGATGTCATCAATTGATACCATTGGTGAAAACCTTTTTGCATCTGCCAAACCCTGACCTCTTAATAGTGCACTGTGGTGGAAATGATTTGGGCACTATGACTGGGGTTGGTCTGGAAATGCTTTTAAATGACACCTTTGATCAATTGATGACACTTTTTCCACAAACTGCCTTGGTATATTCCAATATATGCCAAAGACAGAAATGGAACTGTTCCAACCAATTTTGTCCACAATTTGAGAAAGCACGGAAACATGTGAATAAATCTGTTTCTGCTTACATGAGAGACTTTGGAATGGGTTCAATATACAACAACAACTTGCGTTACAACATGCAAGACATCTACAGAGGAGATGGTGTGCACTTCTCAGATGAGGGGAATAGAATATTCCTCCTGAATTTAAGACTGTGCATTGGAACCTACTTGTAGGTACCTAAATCAGCCACAGATCCCAAAATCTCTTTTCAGAACTACCCTACCTCTGATCATTCAAAACGTTTATCTTGTTCTAACTTTTTTCACTATTTTTCACCAAAGTACGCTCCCCGGTACACTTACCGGTGCGCGTACGGGGCTCCCCCCCGCAAAAATGTTTTAAATTTTTTTAAATTTTTGTCCTATATGAGCGTCCCCCTCAGAAAACCTAGAGGGTCAGGAAGTGTCTACTGTGCCCCCTTCTACCCATTCCCAACGTTGTTTGTCCTCCATCTTGTGTCTCGATTCTAGTGAAACACAAAATGGAGGACTCCTGTAACGCTGCCGGTGCGCTTACCGGGGCGCGCACCGGTAAGCGCTCCCTAAAAAAAGGTGGGAAAGTAAATATACAGAAAAACCACTGGAGACACTTTCATCAAATATAGAATAGGCCCTACTACATAGCAGTCCCTACCATTTACCCAAATTTGATGGAATTCCATTGAGACATTTATGCTGTAGGCCTGACTAAATATCCTGAGGTAAATTACATGACAAAAACACATATGAAGTGTTAGAATTGACAACCAATTAAAATGTTACTTTCATTTTCTATTATTATTTCATGACATTTGATTGGCTATGTACCTGAATATATATAAAGAAAGAGAGAGAAACGAAGCCATTTTGACTACTACTTCCTGAAGCACATTTCAAGAGCATTTTCACTGACAACTTAAACTTCTTTTTGAAAGGTAAGATGTTATTTTAAAAACTGAAGTATGTTGTGCACTTTAAGTGAATTTGGAAAACATTTTCTGATAGTTATATACTATCCCTCTGTAATAGTTATAGAATGAGATAGACTTCTCTGTTATAGTTATGGATGGAGTTAGGCTTGTCTTGTATAATTATGAATTTACTTAGGCTTTATCACATACACTTTTTTATATTTCAACTTCAAGTCTGATACCATACACTGCCCAAAGATAAAATCACTGTTAGAAAAACCAAAGTACCTGTCTGAACTTAAACCCAACAGTGCCCTAGCTCTACTGATATATTTTTTTAAATGCAAATTACAGCACAAAAATGGAAGGAGAGCAAAAATTTCCATCGACAATCAAATATTAGAAGTTCTGTTAAATTTGGAAAAGGAATCTGAAAAATAAATTTATATTTAATAATTCAAGAATTGTTTGAGACATTATTCATTTTTATATGTATTTCTTAAACTAGTACCAAATTGATTATACTGTAAAGTCAGACTTAAAATAGACTGTGCAACTTTTTTGTGTTACATAGTAAGTTTGCTCATAGTTACTTCCTTTCTCCCACTATATTATCTCCAATGTGTATTTAACATCTCTTTATCATCTCCTGCCTCCATATTGTTTCTGCTTTCCAGACAGACTATGGTATGAATTCCATATACCACAATAACCTTTGTAACAACATGCAAGATATCTACAAACGAGACAGTGTATATTAAATTTTAGACTCTGCATTGGTACCTACATGTTGGTACTTAAATAAAAATAAAAAAATAAACAACAACAAAAAGAACAATTAATAAACATACAATATTTGAAAAGTTTATCATTCTTTTTTCCCCATAGTACGCTTCCCGGTGCACGTACCGGGCGCTCACCCCGCAAAAAAATCGAAAAAAAAGTACTTTTTTTTGGGCCCCGCGGGGCCCTTTTAAAGCCCCCACATCAAACCTAGGGGGTCAGGGAGGGTCAACTCTGCCCCCTTATGGTCATTTCCCCCTTTGTTTTGGCCACCTCTCATGTCTCAATCCTACCGAGACACAAGATGGCGGCCGCTCCGGACTGTTTAGAATGTTTACAGACACCCGAGAGCCAATCAGCTTTCCGTGCGCTCCCGGTGCGCTCCCCGGTGCGCGTACCGGGGCGTGCTTATAGATATATATATTTTTTTTAACCTAAATTACTCAAAATCCACTGGAGCACATATCTTGAGACATAGCAAAGGCACATCGGGCTACCAGTCCCTACAATTTTGCCAAGTTTGGTGTAAATCCATTTAGCCGTTCAGGCTAAAAGTGAGGTCAACCGCCCTATGGAAATTAACACGGGGAAAACGCGTTTTGGGACCCCCCTTTTATCTAGGCCCCCGCTCGACGCATCTCCCCCAAACTTTCAGGGAAGGACCGGAGCTCGACGAGGCCATTTTGAGGAAATTTTCTGGCAGATTCGTCAACCGGCGCCAAAGTTATTCCAAATAGAATTTTGAGATTTAACATTGAAAAAAATCCTAACTATAACTACCTACATACACATATATATATATTACAACACTTTCTCCCCCTTCAAGGAAACAATGAGCTGCACATGCAACACGGTGCTTTCAAAGCATTTATTCGAGCAATTTTGGGCAATCCTGACGCGTTTCATTCCATCTTGGAACTTCTTCTGAGGTGACCCCAGGCAAAAAAGAAACTGATTGTGAGTCCCCACAAGTGCGAATCTTTAACCATTCTCGGCCCTCTAGTGGGCATCAACATGATAATATTTTACAGTGCAGGATGGTATGTGTGGTTTTCCTAATTCAGTCCAAACATTACGAACCCTCCAGTGGGCTGCCTTTTTCAATTTTAATGTCTCGATGGATATAGATTCCAAGTCTGTGTTGCTCCGCACTGCAGACCCACTTTTAAGACTGCTGCAGAACCATACCAAATTCCAGTATCTGGGAGCGTCCGTTACCCAAGGTTCGATATTCACGAGTCACAAAGGTGGTCCAAGGCTGGGTAATGGCAGTGCACTTACTGGCGGTGCGTAGCTCTGTGGCAGGACCAAGCCGCTACACATTACAACAATTTCTCCCCCTTCAAGGAGACGATGAGCCGCACACGCAACACGGTGCTTTCAAAGCATTTATTCAAGCAATTTTGGGCAATCCTGTGTGGCTCATCGTTTCCGTGAAGGTGGAGAAAGTGTTGTAATGTGTAAATATAGCAAATATAGTGCGGCGGAACGGGTACAGAGCGTTTGGACCGGCCTCTGCCCCACCATAGCGGAACAGAGCAGAACCGCAACCGACTCACCTGGTTGTTCGTCACATTGGAGGCAGAGGGGGCCGGCCGCAAGGACACCATTGGACAGACCACCAAGAGACGGGACACTGAGCAGCAAGAGGTGCTGAGTGAGGAAAGCGGGGACTCCAGTTCACGCTCGGGACCCAGGAAGGAAGGGGTGACACCCCTAGAGGAGCTATCACTTCAAGATATCCTGCAGGCCATAGAACCTCCGAGGATGGCAGTGGAGACCAAGATAGACACAATCCGGGAGGACCTGGGCCTTCTACGAGCTGACCATAGGAATCTGGCGGATCGGGTCACGGCCACGGAGGGGGAGATAGAAGGTCTGAGGACACCGGTGGCTGTGACGGCACGCAAAGTCACAGACATAGAAAAAAGAACCCTGATCCTGGAACAATGTGCAGAGGATGCGGAAAACAGGGCCCGCTGCAATAACATTAGTGTCACGGGCCTTCCCTAAAAAGTGGAGGGGAACGACATGGTGGCGTACCTTGAGCGCTGGCTGCTCCCAGCGGTGGCAGAGGAGGGGCTATCGACATTCTTCACCTTGGAAAGGGCACACCCAGTTCCAGCCCGAGCTCCACAACATGGCAAGCCACTGAGGCTGGTGGTGGCCCGCCTCCTCTTCAACAAAGATAGGGACCAAGTACTGAGCCAGGCGCGCCTCAAAGGGCTACTCAAGGTGGTTTACAGTATCGTGCGGATCTTCCCGGATTTCTCTCGGGAGGTGTAACAACAAAGAGCATCCTTTACTGCATTCAAGAGGAAACTGCGCCTGACGGGGGTGTCCTACTCTATGGTCTTTCCAGCTAAACTTCGTATAGAGCGCCCTGGAAGCACTTTGTTCTTCACCACCGCCCAGGAGGTCTGGGACTGGATTGGGGAACAGGACACCCGGGGACCGCCGCAAAAAGGAAAAACCCCAGTTGAACAGACCCTGACACGCTCTCCTGATAGAGGGACGACCTCAAAGAACCACCCGACGACAGAGGAGGCGAACCGGGCAAGAGCCAGTGCAATCGCAGCAGTGGCCTTATTGAGTGCGGTGGACACCCAGGACCCACTGTCGCATTCTGGGGAAGAGCAGAGGGACTCGGACTCTGATACCAGCTTGAGCTTGGTGGGGGATGCCAGCCAGACCCTGCCGCATGTCACTCCCAGATCAGCAGATGACCTGATGTGAAGTGGGTCACGCAAGCAAGTATTGTTGGGCCTGTGCTAGTATAGCCTCACACAATGGCAGGAGGGGTCCCTTAATAACTACCTGATACATTTACGCCGGGTGGATCCGGGGGGGCGGAGAGGACGACTGTCCTCCAGGTGGACATTGGCCTAGCCACCACTTCCGAACTTTGACTGTTCAAGCACTAGTGTGCATGATATGGATGGGGGAGACATTCTCACTTGTCCTGGGGAGGGGGAGTGGGGATGGTTTTATTAGTTTTAGTTGGGGGCACTGCTGTCTTATCCAATGGGGCAACACAGAGTATCACGTGAAGGCTCGCACTCTACGATATGGGGTGCCAGATACCAGGGGGAGCAAGGGAAGCTGGACGGTGGGGGAGCGGATAATCTGTAATGCACAAGCAGACTGAATACAACCTTCTCACCTGGAAAATCGGAAGGATGCACTCCATGCATAAGTGGTACAAAATGTTCTCACAGCTGAATAGATGGGGGGTCCACATAGCAATGTTACAAGAGACAAATACATTAGCAGCGGAGGGGGAGGCATTACATCGTAGCTGGAGAGGACAGGCATACTACACCAGGTATTCCACATTTGCCAGCGGGGTCTTGATTTAGATCAGGGTGGGGGTCCCCTTCAAACATACTGCTCACAAGGTGGATCCAGAGGGCCAATACATAGTGGTCACAGGACGCCTCGATGGTCAGGATATTACACTCATCAATGTTTATGGCCCCAATATAGATCAGGGGCGTTTCTGGAGGGACTGTCAGGGACACTGGCACCATACCTAACGGGGGCAGTTATCATGGGGGGGCGACTTTAACTGTATAGCAGACCCACTCCTGGATCGCTCGCTCCCACCTCTTAATGATGCCCCAGCACATAGGATAGCTAAGATGTTTAGGGACTGTACATCCCGTTGGGGACTGGTAGACACATGGCGAAAGTCACATTCAGGGGACAGGGAATGCTCCCACCTCTCCCACGTACATGACCTACACGTCCGCTTAGATACCTTCTTATGTTCGCAAGATATGCACATCCGATTCCACAAGACGGAATACCTGACGCGGACGGTGTCTGACCACAATCCTTTATTAGCCCGACTGCAATGGGGACATAAACGTCAACCCTTCCCCACTTGCCGCCTCAGGCCGGAGGCACTTGAGGACCAAGTATTCCATAATGAGATTAAAGAGCACATCGTCACATACTTCATGGACAATGCACACACTACGAACTCTAGAGTGACTGAATGGGAGGCCTGTAAGGCAATGATTCGAGGGCGTTGCATGGCACTGTCCATAGGGGTGAGACGTACGCTAGTGACAGACGTTGAAAGGGCAGACCGGGTGTTGAGGGAAGTGGAGTGCAGACGACCGAATGCTCCGGACCTACAGCAGGAGTTGCTCGAAGCAAAGGAGGAGGTGGCAGTACAGGAGGAGAGATTGAGGTGCTTCGATCACCGAGCCTACATGGATAGAACACATGCGGAGAGAGATAAGGCGGGCAGATTGCTGGTGTGGCTTGCTACCCCTACCCGTAGGGAGCACACCATTCTAGAGTTAATGGGTCCAGGAGGGCGACATCTGTATCGGCAGGATGACATTAATGAGAGTTTCCAGCAGTACTATGAGAGCCTATACACGAGCACAGGACCCAGGGAGGAGGGGGACATGGAGGAGTACCTGGCGGACCTTCTGATGCACGCCCTGAAGGACGAGGAGGTGGAGCCCCTGGGGGCAGAGATCTCTGACAGAGAAATCCGAGTAGCTAATACAGCACTGGCGAGAGGGAAAACACCAGGCACGGATGGGCTCCCTAAAGAGTTTTATGCCACGTAATTGGATGTGCTGACCCCCAGGCTGGTGGAGATGTATGCGGAGGCCAGTGAGAAGGGCTGCCTGCTGGGTACGACTAGAGAGGCGGTGGTAGTCCCAATCCTGAAGTCGGACAAGTCCCCCCTGGAGTGCAAATCATATCGCCCATTGTCGATGCTCAACCTCAACTTTAAAATTCTAAGTAAAATACTGGCTACGCGCCTACTCCCCTATATAGTACCACTGGTACATCAGGACCAGGCAGGATTCATACATTGTCGAACCCTAAATGTACGCAGGCTACTGTCTATTATTGAATTAGGAGCGGTGACGGAGCAGAGGGGGGCAGTGTTCACCATAGACATGGAAAAGGCATTTGATAGCCTTGAATGGGGGTTCCTATATGCGATATTGTCCAAAATGGGCCTGGGAGAGGGCTTTAAAGGCTGGGTGAAGCTCTTGTATGCTGATCCAGTGGCAAGAGTCCGCACGGGACACACAATATCGACGCACTATCGAGTGGAGAGTGGGACACGCCAGGGATGCCCCCTGTCCCCACTGCAGTTCACATTAGCAGTGGAGACATTAGCCTGTGTGGCACGGTCTGGCAGGGCGTATCAAGGGATTCAGGTGGGAGAGATATGGCATCAAGTGGCAGATGACCTCCTACTATTCCTCAATGATGCAGAGGGTGACCTCCGGGGGGCTAAGGCAATGATGGAGCACTTTGGCTCCTTGTCGGGGCTACGTGTGAACTGGCTGAAGTCAAAGCTGTTCCTCCTGCTGAGGGAGGCCAGACCCACTCTGAATTTGGGGAATTTGAGTTGGGAGCCCCGTTGCTTTCGCTATCTAGGGGTCCACATATTCCACACTGTTGAGGAAGTGAATGAAGGCAATATAGGGAGGGCGCTCCGCTCACTTAAGGATACTATGGCCTTCTAGGGGAAGCTCCCACTCTAGGTGATGGGACGCATCTCGCTACTTAAAATGGTGGCGTTATTCCGGTTGCTTCACTTTTTCATAACATTGCCAGTTTGGATATCAGCGGGATGGTTCAGGGAGCTGGACTCCTGCATGTCGGCTTTTATATGGGGGTCGGGACGAAGAAGGGAGGCCCTTGCTACATAAAAACGACCCAGAGTAGGGGATGGCATGGCACTTCTTGATATGGAAGCTTACTACCTGGCGGGAAAGCTACAGCAGTTTACACAATGGATTGCGGGGGCCCGGGACCCAGAGAGGGGGATGCCTCCGTTTGCCCCGGAGGCGCCTTCGGTGTTTCGAACCCTGCTGAGGACGATTAGACCCCAACAAATTGGCAGTAATGAGCATAGGGTGATATACCGCTGCTGGGGCCGATGCCTGCAGAAAACTAAATCAAAGCGCCAATACTCCCCAGAGATGGAGGTGCAGGTGCTGGAGGCTCTCCCTCACGGAGGGCAATGGCACGGCCTGCACGAATGGAGGGAAGCAGGTACGACAAAGTTCGGGGATTTGTTTCGGGATGGGGAGCTCCTTCCCTCAAGGATTTCAGAGCAGCCCGGGGCATACCACCAGGACACTTCATCCCCCACGGGGCTATCACGGGAGCAATACGGCGACACTGGGGGGTGGAGACGGCGGAACCTCTGCAACACCACTCATGTGAATGCATGAGCCTGGCAGGAGGCACCATCAAGGCTGTGGCCTGCTAATACATAGCTATTGGGCGTGTCTCCGCGCAACCACTAGATAAACTGAAAGACAAATGGGTGGACGACACTGGCAGGCCCCTAGAAGATAAGGAGTAGGACAATGTTTTGGAGCGAGCTGCCAAAGTTTCTCGAAATGCCCGGTTTAATTTGATCAGATTTTACATACTCCACCAAGCCTATTTAACCCCAGAACTTATTAATCAATATTTTACTGGTGCGGATGCTAGATGCTCGAGGTGTCAGGAGCAGGGGGCAACGTTTATACATATGGTTTGGAGCTGTCCCTCCCTAATCCAATACTGGTAAGAAGTGACACAGGTGACAGCGAGGGTGACGGAAAGGGTGGTCCCATGCCCAACGGCTCATGTACTGCTTCACTTATTTCCACGCTCTGTTTAAACCAAAACCACATCCAGATTTCAGGATTTGGCATTCATTCTGGTGAAGCGGGAAATCACTAGTAGCTGGAAGTAACCGGGGGGCCCCAATGTTATCAGGTGGAGACACGAGATGGAGAAGTGGGCGGGTTGCGAGATTAGAGTACTGCTTAGGAAGGCACGGCGGGGAGTGGGCAAGCCGGAGAGGGCCCGAGCATGGGAGGGTCTAGTGACAGACTTAATGAGGCTGGACAGGGGCTCAGAGGCTTCCACATCAGAGAGAATCCAGCAGGTAGTGCACCCCCGGGGCAAGGGTAAAATGGGGTACCCCAATAGAAAAACAATAATGGGTCTGGCGTCGGCATCTTTGGGGACAGTAAGGGGACTCCACAGAAGCCCTCGGTGCAGCATTGTTGCTTACGGTTGGAATATCAAGGAGCGTATTCACCGATTGTAGCGATGCTCAGGGGAAGACAGCAGTGCGGGAGGGGGGAGTCGCAGTTGTTGTTTGAGGCCTTGTTTTTGAGGGGTATAATCTGTAATTAAAGGGACCATGGGGCAATCCCGCACTGCCATGAATGGAAAAGGCACAACAAGGATATTGCCAGCAACAACAGGTCCATGGGCTGGTTTGCCTGACCGAGGCTAGCATGTGATGAATGTCTCAAGATGTATGATGTGTGCAAAATAAAAGGAATTAAAGTTTGTTTAAAAAAAAAACATCCCCCAAAAATGATGGTAACCTCCCCCTAAACTGGGTTGTGAAATGTGTGGCATTGCTTGGCTGATTTTTAAACTGTATGGACAAATAGTTTGGGGGGTGGACCTAATGTCCAGAGCCACTGAGTTGTCACTTAACCACTCATGCTTTAAGACTAGCTCTATCATGTCATTCATTGGATTAGATGTAGGGCTTCTCCGAGCACCATGGATGTCACCACGGATAATCAATCGACAGCGAGGGAATCCTCTGCTTCGCATCTCACATGTGAGGGTAATTTTGGAACCTTAATCATAGTAATTCTATTTTTAGTAGAATTACACCCTCTATCAAAATATAAGACAGGCATTTGATTCATACCCAGTAAATCCAGAGAGCTTTTAGGATTACCAGTTATAGAATGATTGAATGACTGTAGAGAACAGTTATTACCCAGAGAACACGATCTCTAACATATAATGTAATGTAAATGAAATATGTTTAAGTAATATTTGAAGATATATATGAATATATACTTGAACAAACACACACACACACATATACAAATGTAAATATATGTATATACACATATATTATGAAACTATTAAAAAAATATGAATTATAATCTATGTAACATTTTCTGATGTTTTTTAAATATAACAACAATGGGCCTCAATACGATATCAGTCGAAAAGCCTCCGATCGACAGTCGGACTCCCCTAGACTGTGCCAGAACCCATCCGCCCGTCCGCCGAAAACAATTGACTGGTTGCGATGCTCGCGGTCAGAAGGGGAATTCCGAATTGGTTCCGACCAGCATTTGGAGAACCCGAGTCAGTCAGTGCTGATTCGTATAGCTCAATGGACAGCATTTCCAACTGATTGATTACAATGTCAGATTCCAGCAGCCTTTCCAACTCGGTCTGTCTGATACAAAAAGGCTGTTGGAACTTTGGCAGCACCCAGCATGCCCCTCTTCATCCTAAGTTCTCCGGTTTGGGGACGAGAGGGTACCCATGTAACTCCCTGTAAAACGATGCACAGTGTGGCAGGCACCATGGGGGGCCCGCAACAGGGTGCAGGGGTTTCCACAGACACCTATTTCCCCCATAGGCGACTGAGTTGTCAGTCAGAACCCAGGCTCCTATTGAAGTCAATAGGAGTCAACAAGCGTTTGACTCAAGTGGGGTTGAATTTACTTTACCAACTCCAGTCTGTGCAAAAGTATGTAAAGCGTTAGAGTCAGGAAAGGAGACATTTACTATTCCCACTCCAATCACTGCTACATTACAGCTAAAGGGCTTCACTTCAAACAAATAACATATTTTTACAACTCTATTAAATAACCCAAAATATATCATTCTAAATATACAAATTAAATGTCTACACTTTGCACACAAAAAATGAAATATTACAATTTTTAATAGTTCTTATCAATTAAAACACCTATTATTAATATAATTTAAATATCACACAATATTCCCACAAATATAACAGCCAACAATTACAATGTAATGGAAATAAACACATTATAACACAATTTATATATTAAAAAATAAAAAATAAAAAAATTAACTAATGCATACCTATTTTTTAATTTATGATTACTTAAATAACTTAATTTAAACACAAGGAGAGAAAGGGTATAATGGAACGACTCTTAGTCCCCTTAAAGAATCAATGTAAACCAAAAAAATAAGAATAATTGCAAATGGATTACAAATTACTGTCTTGAACGAAACAAAAAAGCAAAAATATATTTTTTAATGAACCCTCATTCACCAACCTAGTTGGAAACATACTTCACCATAGGGTCCTCACCCGAGCGGCCAAGTGCTGCGACATCTGATTACAGCAGAGCATTTTTTTTGCGCAGAGTGGGTGATCAGTGAAGGAGTGATTTAAACATTTCTTTATCAATCCCTATGAATTTAATGCAGGAATAATAAGGCAAGATTAAAGTGAAAAAGGATGTCCTCTCTGGTTAAATTGACCATTGACATCCGTAGGTGTATTGGTGACAAGGTCAGGTCTACATGTTTCATCCTCTGAGTGCAAAGCCGCAAGGCTTTCTTCAGGACTAGTGGTGACACATAGGTGTGCACTTGCTAAGGTGCGCCCAACACTATAGCAGGGAAACTGGAAACTTACGGTTCCGCTCTCAGCATTTTCCGAAAGGAAAAAGTTTATTTGAGCCCTACCCCATGGATCCTTTCGGGGGCGTTGCCTATAGTTACACTTACATCAAGGACAACGGCCCGCTTCTGGCACCTGTAGTTTTCCCTGCATTTGGAATTAATCTTTCTTTTGTTGTTTACTTAAATAACTTCCCACCCTATTCCCCTATAATGTAAAAAACACACACCTAAAATATAACTTAACAAATATGATAATTTCACAATTACGATAATTATCAATTAATAATAAACTCATTATTAATTTTCAATAAATTAATTCTTAATTACCTTCCCAACCTGTTACCCTAAAAACACAACCCAACCTAAAATATATAATAAACAGTTATAATAATTATACAACCTACATAATTATTTGCCAATTAAACAATTAATAAAAATAGCATATAATTAATTCATTAAATATAATTATTTAACTTCTCATCCTTTACCCTACACACCCAACAACCCACACCTGAAATAAAATGTTTAAAATATCTTAATTACACAATTTTCTGAAATATTTATCAATTAAATAATTATTAAGAATTGCATTCAATTCCCACCCTATACCACTACTAAACCCCACAGCCCATATCTTAAAAAACATAAGGGGCCATTAGGAAAGTCCGCCTGCCACCCTATCGGGAAACGGGACCACCCGCCATAAGGGCGGGGGTCCCACAGGGGCAATTAGGATGCGCCCACTACAGTGGAGGGCGCATCCTGCATTCCTGTCATTGTGGCGGGCGGTGAACTCAGCACAGCCCACCACAATGCCAGGAAGGCATGCTGTGCACTTCCATGCACAACATGGCAGGCACCGTGCAGTGCCTGCCATGTTGTGCATGGAACTGTAGGGGGGTACCATAGGTACCCCCCATGTGCACCCTCCACCCCCTGGAGTACCTGGGGACCCGCAATGGGCTCCGCAGTCTATTCCCACATGCATTTTTTGGCCGCATTGCCTCGATGCAATAAGGCCGAATTCTCTCCGCGTGTGGTTATACATCATTCAACTAAATTGGAGCCTATCTCACCTTTGAAGAATGTAGGAAGACCCGTTGCTGGCTTCACTATTTAGACAGTTTGGTTCTCCAATACAACAAGTGATTTTAACACTGTTTTGCAACTGCCATTCTGACTCAAGGTCAACTTCTGTTTCCTTGTGATTACTATAGAAGATTATATATCCTGCATAAAGTTATTTTTCCTGAGGATGGTCTAATGGACTGAAGGCACATAGACCGAACCGTCGACAGTTCCGCCAACTCTAAGAACAATATTTTCTTTCTCAAGCAATATTTATTGATGTTGTCATAATATTTGCTTTGCTAAATTTAGGAGCTGACGTAGGTTATGAATTGCGTGTTCAAATTCATTTGTACATCTTTGTCATAACTTTTTTTGCTGATATTTACTTTGTTCAACTGTACCCTTCTCAATTTTAACATGTCTAAGTCAGATAAATTCATTTTCTACGACTAGGATCTTCCGTGTGCTTTGTTTTCTTTGTGCTTTGTTAACTACATTTACTTTAGTTGTCTAGTGGGACACCTAGGAGTCTGATTGCATTTAACTGACTCATAAATAATTTGGAACTAAAAATACTTTGAGAACAAGTGAAATCCCTTGTAGACATTTTTTACTTTGATTGATTTTATTGCTCAAGCCTGTAAGGGTACATTGGGTTCACCATTCTTCTTCAAACACTTTCTGTGGCGGAGGCATCTTTCCTCACCCATGTTAATATAGCTGGCGGTGTCTAAAAGACACCGCCACCATATTAAACCCGTTTCCGCCCTATTCAACTCGTTGACAGGGCAGAAAAATGGCGGACGGTCTTTCCGTCCGCTGCGGTCCCCCCGCCATAGTAATATGGAGGGGGGAAATGGGTGGCTGGCGGGGTCGGATCACGGGTGGATCGCCACCGCCATGCGGGCGGTGGCGATCCGCCCTTGATCCTAATGGGCCCCATAGATTCATTACAAACAAGATTTACATATATAATTTTCAATTAATCACTGATTAAAAATGAAATTTTACTTCCCAACCTGTACCACATCAAACCCACTACCAGCACTGAATACATAACTTAAAAAGATTAATCAATTGCACAATTTACATAATTATTTATCAATTAAATTAATAATCATTACAAATGAATTAATATTAATTCTAACTAATTTACTTACCACTCTGTACCCCTATGACCCCCACAACGCACACCTAAAACATAACTTAAAAATAATATCATTGCAAAATTTACATAATTAATTATCAATTAAACAATTATTAATAATTAAAAATGAATTATGAATTAATTACAATTAATTTACTTCCCATCCTGAATACTTACAAACCTCACCACTCACTACACACTACAAATTACAATAAACAATTAAATTACATTTTAAAACAATGAAAACTTTACAAGTAATAATTAAACAAACAATTTATAACATTTACAGTTAAAACATATACTAAAATACATAAAGATAATTAAAAAATAATATTATTACCAACAATATTTTTGTAAATGATGCTAACAATATAGATATTTTTGACATCAATATTACTTACCTTAGATAATCGTTATTTTTGTCCACGATATTCCTGCATCATATTTGTGAATCATGATATTAAAGATTTAACATTTTTGCATCTGGGTAATTTTTACTCGATATTTTTGGAGGGAATTACTCAATATTTTTTATGAATACCGACAGCCATTTTTAGAGGTCAAACCTGGCACAGGAGTTATCTCTATATCTTCAGAGCAACAGTCATCATGGTTGTTCCTCTGAAAGTACCAAAGGCCTGATTCACAGAACTAACTTAAGACAAAATCCTAAACTTACTACCATTTTGGTATTCATAGAAGGCATTTACTCATTTTGGTATTCATAGAAGGCACATACTCATTTTGGTATTCACAGAAGGCAGTCACTCATAGATGAGTAAGTGGCTTCAGTGAATACCAAAATGAGTAAGTGCACTTACTCATTTTGGTATTCACAGAAGCCACTTACTCATTGATGAGTAAGTTGCTTCTATGATTACCAAAATGAGTAAGTGCACTTAATAATTCCTCCAATACCTCTTTGAACTAACTCTGAACCACAGAGCAGCCAAACTAACTTAGAGCATCCATAACTCCATTCTGGAACTAAAAAACATCCTTCACCTCACCAAACTCTCCATCTTGAACTTCAAGCTCCCGCAGAACTCTACTCCCCCCTCTCACGAGCCCCTCCATCACCTGTTACCGGTATCCCTGAGACATCTTCACTCTCGCAAGAAGCCCTGCCACGTCTCAGAGGAGGAAATTTTAGCCCTCCTCCTTACCTACAAATCTGTCCCTGAAACTCCATTTTCACTGGACTTGAGTGACAAACACGCTATCCATACGGTTGCTATGAACTCTAACAGATCAGCTACGCTCCGCAACAGAGGAGTTATTAATAACAACCTAGCGCAAGTACCCATTTCTGCCCCAACTCACAACACACACGCAACCCCCTCTGTCCGGCCTCCTAATTAACTACCACTCAGCAGTAAAGCATGCAGCTGATGTCGCCGATCTCATCCTGAGCCAAAAATCTGACATAGCAATCCTGACCGAATCTTGGCTCAATGAATCCTTATCTCCCTGCCTTGACCTCTTAGTCCCTCCTAATTATAATATTGCAAGGCTGGACAGGCAATAAAAAAAAAGGGGGAGGCATTGCCTGCATTTACCGCTCTAAGCTCCTCGTAACCGGAGATCTACGCTCCGCCCATGGAGTGTGCAGAGTTTTGCCTGCTCCGCGCTCTGCGAAGTAGGCGGAGTAGGCAAACCTCCACACATTTGCGGCAGAGCAGAGTTGGTCTCCCACCCGCACTAATAACAATTTTGTGTAATTTTTAAAAAACGATTTAAAGACTAAGAAAACTCCTTACCATCTCTGTGGCGTTCCCAGGCGGCCCTTTTCTTCCATCACAACTTCTTCGTGAAAACTGCGCATGGGCAGGCACCCACGCATGCACATTTCTCAAGAAATGCTCATGCCCGTGCAGTTTTCACAAACAAGTCGCGATGGAGAAAGAGGGCAGGTTAGAGGCACGTGGCATGTAGTGGAGCTACACGGAGTGTGTGGAGTTTGTTTTCAACTCCATGGCACTGGGCGTAGCCCCACTACACCCACTACGCCCAGCCTTACTCATAACTGAACTTCTGGCAGATCCCACAGATTCCTGCGAACACCTTGCACTCTCCATATGAGGCAACACAACTCAACTGTGCAGACTGCACATCTTTTACCACCCCCCAGGCATGAATGACAACTTCACTGAGCACCTCATGGAAATCATCACAGCCAAGGTTTCCTCCAATTCTAATGACATTTTCCTGGGTGACTTCAAACTGCACTGGAACAACCTCAAGGACCCTCAGGTCAATGCCATCAAAGACTTCCTGGCCGACCAAGCGCTTACCCAAGCCTGCACAGTCCTAACACACTTGAGAGGCGCCACTCTAGATCAGATCATTCCTAAGGAATCAGCGGTCAAGCTTATCTCTATAGACCCATGTGACTGGTCTGACCACCACACTATTACTTTCCAATTACCTGGCACCCACAAGACAAGGGTTCTGCAACCTATGATTCCAAAACGTTGGCTTAGAGACACTAAGAACCTTGATCCCAGTAAACTGGCTGCATTCTGCAAGACTGACCCCCCTTCCCCCACCCCGTTGGAGAACCACAGCCTTAAGGCCCGGCGGCGCAGGGTACGCCTAAATCTCCGGAGTTCACCTGCCTTATCAAATACAGAGACACGGACTCTTCGTCTGGCGTAGAAGATGGTATTTATTAGCTGCAGCTAGTACAGTGGTCTTAGAAGTCGTCAATGCAACGAGGTTCAAAAGAGACTGCCACTTAACTCCGTGGCGCACAGGTTTATATACAGTACAACACAATGCAAGAAGGCAATTATACACGAGCATGGGCTATAGGCAAAAGTTAGAGACAATGTTTTAAGGCTAAGGCAACTCAAATTCCCGGTCCCGTTTGTCACTCGACCCCTTAAGTAAATTACAAATGAATCCACATTATTCGGTTTACAAGCAGAGAAAAAACACAGCTGTGTGTCGTAGAAGGACAGTTGTGAAACAGGAGAATGCAGGAGACATGTAGCGAAGGACAGTAGATAAGATAACCTAGAGGAAACAATGGTGTGAACCAACATGTAGTCCGGAAGGGGATTAATCAGCTCAGACAGGAATTAGTGTACTCGGCCAGACCCTGACACTCACTAGTAAAAATTAGCAGAGAAGCCACCTGACACGCAAAGGCAGAAACGACAAAAAAGCATTGTGTTCGCCAAGCTGCCTGAGTGAGTAAAATGGCGGCGACCACAAAATGGAGGCTGAGTACGAACGAATTCGTAATTTTCAGGACCTCAGACCCTCCTTTTGCCATTACTCAGGCAAAGACAAACCACCTCAGGCTAATCTGAGTCAGAGTCGACACTGATGTTCATAAGATCTTCAAGTTGTTGCTGCACCATCATTCGAATATTCTCTGTCTTCTGAGTAGCAGATTGTGGAACACATAAAGTAGCCAACAGGCCACAAACTGCAGGACCACATTGCACACATACACAACAAGAGAATATGACGGCTAAGATTGCTCCAAGGAACGTTAAGATCTTCCATCCCCAGGTTGACAATATTCCCCAAAACCATCCCATAAAAGACCAATCTCCTTCGTCCTGATAAATCGACTCGGAGATCGTGTGCAATTTGCAAATGGCTTGGTATACTGCCGGAGCGTCGTCTGGAATATAAATGCAGCAACTAGATCCGATCAATCTACAGACACCACCTCGGTCTGCTAAGATCACATCTAATGTAATTCGATTTTGCAACATCATGAGACGGTCAGCCTGAAGCTCTGCTGTAATGTTACCTATCGCACCTGCAGTAACATTAATAGTGGTCTCAACCACTCGAACCAGTTGCCTAATATGTCTGCTGTTAATCATCGGGCCACAAAAGGGAAGGAACCCTTTAAGGAAGTCTCCTCCCTCTTGTTCTGCCGTGTCTTTGGCATCAATTACACCTCTGCTATGTCTAACTCTGTGATGGTCTGACTGAGCTATATATGTAGGGGGAAGAAGAAAAGCTATGTAGCAGGTTCCAGAAAAATTGGAAGGAAGCCAAGTATGAGCTCGGTCATTACAGACAAAATACATTCCTTGTGACGGAACCAACAGAGGAAAATCAAGGGACGAAAAGAAGTATGTGTATGCACATTTCTGCTGCATGTCAGCTTTCTTGCTATTCATTTGGAGACAAAAATTACCTTGATGGGGCACAGTCCATACTGGGGAAGACTCACCCTTCTTAGTTTTGGCCCCAAGAATAGTAACATTCCATCCATCGTAAGCTTGCTTCTCATCTAATGGAATCTTACTCTTATCTACAATTTTAACCATAATCACTATGCCTTTTATCAGGGAGCTATGACTGAAATCTAGTCCATTCCCAGAAGTTCTTACAGGGCTTTTAAGTCTGTTGTGGTATGCGGCTGAGAACATCGTCAGATAAGCCCAAGCTGAACCTTCATATGAGAAGGGAAGAACCAGATATGGCATTCCCTTTTGCGCATTATGTGGCATAAGACCGCACACCCAACAGTCAGTCATGTTAATAGCCAACTGATGTTGGTGCAACAATTGAACAAACGTATTGTTCATATACTCGGCTCTCCTTATCTGCTCATGAGGGGGTAGAGTATGCATTTTATGTAAAAAGACAGAAAGGCGAGAAGGCAAAGAAGATGTAGAATTAGCAACATTTCTGGTTTGCAAAACATGAACGATCCATACTGTGCAAGCTAATACAATACATAAAACCATCAAAACACACAAAGTTATGCCAAAGCGGCTACGCAACAATTTACAATATTTGGTTCTCATTTCCTGCTTCCTATTTTCCCTACCTATGGTTATTGCGCCATCCATCTTTATCTAAAAAAAATGTTGCTCACAGCAATCTTCCTTAATCACTCAGCTACTTATTTCTGTATATCCTGAGGCACTAGCCACTTACTAAGAGATCAAAAACCAGGTTACAGTCTGAGACTCCTACCGTGACCCGGCGACGGAGACAGATGGCACATCTAAAACTAAAACTGTATCAAAAAGGAAGCAAAAAGAGTTCAAAAAGGAATGTCTTTAAATAGGAAAATGTTCAAAAAAAATTCAGTTCTCTTTATTAGTTCTCGGTCTCAAATTGTAACGTGTTTTGCTCGGCACGGTCTGGTTCGGAAATAGAACTTCTGGATTTGTAGTATCTATCCAACGATGCAAAGGCACAGCAGCTTGAAGAATATCGTCATCCACTTTTTCTGACTGAGTCCCATAGATTTGAGCGTCACTGAAGGGAATAAAGCAAGGAACAGCTGCAGTGTCCGATTCTCTCACACCAATACGAATCCACTGGTCAAAGGGCAACGGCAGTGGCACTTTTTTACAGTGCACGCCATGGACCCAGTTTCGCTTTCCCACCACCTTGACAGTCATGCGGGTGACGAGCAAAACTTGCGTAGGCGCAGACCAGCGAGGCTCCAGATTCTTGGTCCGCTGAAAGTTTTTCACACAGACCCAGTCTCCAGGTTGAATTGTATGACCTGGGTCTGTGGAGGCCTCCGGCAAAACACTTTACACCTATTGGCGAATAACACTCAATTTATTAGTCAAATCATGCAAATAATCAATCAACAAAGGATATGGTATGTCAGAATATCAGTCACTAACTGGCCATGCTGAATCTTCGTCCCATGGGAAGTGAAAAATCCTCTCTCTCTCTCTACACAACTTGCCGAAACTATGTGCAAAGCCAAAGGCATACTTGCTATCCGTGTACACATTCACTCTCTTTCCCTCTGACAAAACACACACTCGAGTAAAAGCTATTAATTCAGCTGCTTGGGCTGAATTATGTCCAATACGTGCTGTCTCAACAATAGTGCATAAAGTAGTAACAGCATAGGCAGAAGTGGTTTCTCCATTCGGAAGCCTAAAACAAGAACCGTCCACCCATCCGGGTCCTTGAGCGGAGTGTCCTTCAGATCAATCCTACCCTTCGTTTCTTCTTCTGTTCGGAGAAAGCAATCATGTTTCTCCTGATCATCTTTCTCATCTGGGAGTGGCAACAGCGTAGCTGGATTCAAGGTGTTACATCTTTTGATATGTACATGACTCGCTAAAAGTGTCAGCTCGTAGCCAGACAAACGAGCACTCGTGAGATGCTGCTTCTTAGTTCTGTTCAGCAAGGTATCCACTGCATGTGCAACCGTAACGATGAGTGTGTTATCCAATACTATTCCAGCAGACTGTCTAATAGAAATTGCGGCAGCTGCTGTAGCTCGTTTCACAACTGGGCAAAGCTTTAGCTACTGGGTCTAATGTAGCGGAGAAATAGGCACATGGCCTTTGCTTATCTCCGAATTGCTGCGTCAGAACTGACAATGCGCAGCCTTCTCTCTCGTGAACGTACAGTGTAAAGGACTTGCTATAATCTGGGGTACCCAACACCGGAGCAGAACACAGGGCAGCACGTAAGTCAACAAAACTTTTCTGACATTCATCCGTCCAAGGGAGCGGATGGGGCGTATCTTTCAATGGTAGTGCCAACAATGGTTTCGCCAAAAGGGAAAAATTCGGAATCCATTGTCTACAGTAGGAAGTGATACCCAAAAAGGCACTCACTTCTCTCTGTGTCGTAGGTACAGACATCTGTGAAATAGCATGAATGCGTTCTGGGGTCAATCGCCTTCCCTCCTTCGGCAAGAGATGACCTAAATAGGTCACTTCTTGGCGGGCATATTGCAGCTTAGAGGGTGACACCTTATGATTTAAAGCAGACAACTGACGCAACAAAGCAACAGTCGCACTCTTACACACATCTTCTGTATCAGCATCCACCAGTAAGTCATCCACATACTGAATAAGTGTAGCACCTGGAGGCAAAGAAAAAGCGTCAAGCTGGGACTTAAGTGCTTTACTGTAACTAGAAGGACTTTCACAATAGCCTTGAGGAGCTCTCTTAAAGCGGAAGCTTCGGCCACCTAAAGAGAAACCAAAGATGTACCTACTTTCTTCAACAATAGGAATGCTAAAGAAAGCATTCTTTAGATCTATCCCAGAAAACCAAACTGCAGAGGCAGGAATCATCGTTATCAAAGCTGTAATGTCCGGAACAACAGGGAACTGTAGCACCAATATTTTATTGACCTCCCTCAGGTCGATAACAAATCGATAGACAGGAGGCTGCGAAGGATCCGTTCTCTTAAGGATCAGAAGAACAGGACTGTTACAAACATTGCCTCTCGTTTCTTCAACCACACCTTTCCGAATAAAGTCATCAACAATAGCCAATAGTGCTCTTTCTCCATCACTTGAAATGCGGTATTGGGGAATACGTGGCATCCTAACATTCTCTCTAACTGTAACAACATATGGTGGGATCGCAAGACGACCCACGTCATTTGGACCCGTGGCCCAAAGACTTTCCGGGAGAGAAAGCAACTCAGGTGGAAACTGATCTCGGGACAAGCACATGGAAGACATCAATTTCTTTCCCAGCGTAAGATGCACACCAGAAGGAGAACAATACAATGTTGCATGTAACCTTTTTAACAAATCCAAACCCTCAAATTCTCACCACAACCAGTCGTCAGAATAAGAGAAGCTTCCAAATCATAAGGACCAATTGAGACAGGCAAGGGGCAAGAAACCGGATTATGGACTGGGGCACCAGAAAAACCCACAGATGTATTCATATTGCCAGACAAAGGTGCCCCAGGGAGTTTAGAATGCATAATAGAACTTCTCATCGCACCAGTATCCAAAAGAAACCGTTCTAGAACGCCCATAGTATTGACAGTAACATATGGCCCATTTTGATCTACTGGAATCGATACAACTCCCTTACTTTGTCCATGGCAGTCCTATTCAACCTGAAAATCATCGACCCTATTTTCAACATGATAATCATCACTGTAATATTGTGTGGACGGAACTGCCTGTTGATCCAAATAATTCGAAGTAGATGAAGAAAAAGAACGTTGCTCCTGGGAGGACGCACCCCGTCCTCTACCTCTAGATCCTGCCTGATAATTACCACGACCTCGGGGAGCAGACATCCCATTATTACGCTGTAATAGAACCGGACAACTATTCTTGAAATGCCCTTCTTCCCTACAATATGCACATTGATTAGGACCTAACGAAGGTCGCGGCTCATAATACTCTGGCTTTTGCAACAATCTCTGAAACTGTGGAGGCTGCTGAAACTGGGAAGATTGCTGATTCTGATTCGAGCGAGGCGGATACGCCTGCTGCAAAAGAACCTTTGTTTTCAAATCTCTGTTTTTCTTCTCTTGTTTCTCCTTTTCCTCCTTGTCTCTGTTCTCATAATACTGTGCAGTAGCCAATATTTTAGCAGGAGAAGAGACAGCCCATGCACTTTCAGAACTCTTTAATTTATTCGATAACTCGGGAAGCAAATTGTATACAAACTTGTCCACAAATAATCGCTGACCACCCTCTGCACTCAAATCCTGACCACTGTGGTCTATAAGCGTTTCTTTAAAATGAGTGAAGAAATCCGAGACACTTTCATCTTTCTTTTGCTTGCACGCGGCCAGCTTATCCCAATTTACTCGCACTGCAGGCATCATTGTCTTCATCAATTCAATTATTCCACCTGGTAGAGCCGTAATCAAATCCTCAGGTTTCGCACCACCCACCTGATTCGCATCCGCTGCTCTAATAGCAGCCCAATCGCCACCTAATTCAGCCAAGTGATTTTCCTTACGAATCCGCGCCCATATACGTTGCGGAACCACATTTCCAAATAGCATATCACTGTCGGCCAAATTCATAATACAAGCATCGACTGTTTGGGACAATTCTTTATAATATCCAGCAGGATTTTTAGGGGGGTCCGGAAGAGTGTTCTTAAGTGCCAAAACTTCAGACCTCTTCCGAGGTTCGTGGACCCATATACGTTGGAAATGAGCGGGGGCTGGAGGTGGACCAAGTACCGCTTCTCTCCATACAGGAGGAACCTCACGCATCGGATAATTCTTACTACCTTGTTTATTGGTGGGATTAGCCTCGGAAACAGACAAGGACAAGAACATTGTACGGAATGAAATGAGATTATTCACTGCCTCTTCAACCCTGTTTCCTACAATAATACCTTTATTAAAGTCCGCCTGCAACTTCAGCAATTCCAAGGGAACTGTATCTGACTCCATATCTTCCCAACCTTTAATAAGCGTTTGACACATAACGTTAAAAACATATCTCTGCGTAGGTTCTGACCATTGATAAAAGTTACTCATAATGTCTGCAGTACTATATTCTAATCCCTGCTCAATCCATCTACGAGCGAGAGTACCCAAAACTACTTTCTCATCCGTAAGAGGAAGCTAACAACGAGATTGTCGTCTAGAGAAAGCTGGAGACAGATTAAAGGACCCAATGAGAGGAGAAAAGAAACTCGCAACGGCATCCGCTATCCTCCTCTGCGAAGTAGGAGAATCCTGCAAGAGAATAGGAGGCATGACAGATGTAGAAGGCAGCGGTGACTAAAACATAGCAGGCTGAAGAGTAGGAGCAGGAGAAGACGGAGGCTGAGTCACAGACTGTGAGGATGGAGCAGAAGCAGGCAAAGAAGTATTAACAGGCTGAGCTTGTAGCTGAACAATTGGCAACTGAGCAACCACTTGCTGAGCAACAGGAGGGGGTAAGGGAGGTGCGGTAGCATTTTGCACATAGGGCGGAGGGGAATTCAGTAAACAAGTCATTAGGGCATCTTCTTCTAATTCTTTAGTTTTATCTGAAGAGGAAGTAGGCAGCATCGGATAGCATCTATCTATCGCCATACAATGTTGTCTCTCTGATACCTCCTTTGCATCATCCACTTCATTATCTTTAAGCTGTTGGGCAGCCTGTAAAATCATCATATCTTGTGCTTTCTTATCCTTCTTCGCTTGCTTACTTTCTTTCTGTTTGGCTTCTTTACGCCAAAGCTTTACGGGCCAGGCTTTTCTTTTAAACAAAATCGTTTCTAGATTGTCTAATACAGTGGGATAAAAGCTACCATTCTGGGGCCATCTTAAAACTCCACTATTTTTCGTATATCGGACCCATGTCTCGTTAAAGGTAATGGGACCAATACCATGCTTCGAATTGAGCTCATAAGTGGGAGTTCCAACTGGAGGGATCGGGCACGATTCCTCTAACTGGGAATCCCTTGTACAACCTAAACAACAAAATCTCTTAAACTTACTCAGCCCAGGCATCGTCACTTCTCTAGACTGATCACGAACAACAAGGGGTATAAAACAGTGAAATAGTTCAATCATACTCACCCCTTGACTTCAGCTATTGCAATACCTGAATGTACCAAAAACAAAACAAAGGTCTGTGGGAGCGACCCACCAAATACTTAACTAAGGATCGTTCTACACCAGCGAAGGTTCGTCTATCGTCTCGCTCTACCAAACGTCATCAGAAGGGTCCAAGGCAGGGCGACAGTCAGGGCAGCAGTCGTCTGTAGCCGTCAGAGAGGAGTAGCCGCGCTGTCAAAGACCTTCGGTCCACTTCCGACATACAGGGGTCGATCAGGGGGTGCGCCTCCTCCGAAATTTTCCTGCGGAGCTCCTCACGACCCTCGGGCTCAACCGCTACCGCTGAAGTCGCCCCACGTTGGGTGCCAGTTGGAGAACCCCAGCCTTATGGCCCGGCGGTGCAGGGTATGCCTAAATCCCCGGAGTTCACCTGCCTTATCAAATACAGAGACACAGACACTTCGTCTGGTGTAGAAGATGGTATTTATTAGCTGCAGCTAGTACAGTGGTCTTAGAAGTTGTCAATGCAATGAGGTTCAAAAGAGACTGCCACTTAACTCTGTGGCGCACAGGTTTATATACAGTACAACACAATGTAAAAAGGCAATTAAACGCGAGCATAAACTATAGGCAAACGTTAGAGACAATGCTTTAAGGCCAAGGCAACTCAAATTCCCAGTCCTGTTTGTCACTCGACCCCTTAAGTAAATTACAAATGAATCCACATTATTCGGTCTACAAGCAGAGAAAAAACACAGCTGTGTGTCGTAGGACAGTCGTGAAACAGGAGAATGCAGGAGACACGTAGCGAAGGACAGTAGATAAGATAACCTAAAGGAAACAATGCTGTGAACCAACATGTAGTCCGGACGGGGATTAATCAGCTCAGACAGGAATTAGTGTACTCGGCCAGACCCTGACACTCACTAGTAAACATTAGCAGAGAAGCCACCTGACACGCAAAGGCAGAAACGACAAAAAAACATTGCGTTCGCCAAGCTGCCTGAGTGAGGGCAACCTAAAATGGCGGCGATCACAAAATGGAGGCTGAGTACGAACGAATTCGTAATTTTCAGAATCTCACCTTATATCACAATGGTCTACAACCTCACAGAACACTATAACACAAATATGTATAACATTCTTGATGATCTTGCGCCGCTAAAGCTAAAAAGAACCCAAATCAAAGACAGAAACCCCTGGTTCAATGGATCCCACAACAATGAAAGGAGAACCTTCTGTCAGACAGAAAGAAACTGGAGACAGCACCCTTCAGCCTCCCATTTCAAACTTCTCCACCACACCAGAAATACCTATAATAGGAACATCCTCAATTCATAAAACAAATTCTTCAGATCAGAACTGGAGAACGCCAAGAACATACCTCGCAAGCTCTTTGAAATGGTCAAACACCAATCTAACAAACTGGCTAAAACCTGCAAAGAAACCCTAAATCTCTAATAACATGCAACAAATTTTCATCTTTCTTCTCTGACAAAATTACTGCCCTAACAAACGAACTTAGATCTGCTACCTACTCCCAAACCCCTCCAGAACTGCCTTATCTCTCTACACTGCCCCCCCAGATATCACCCAAAAACCAAGTGCACCGTTTCAACTTTAAATTTTATGACGACTATTCCGTCTCGAAAATTCTATCCTCCGTTAACCCAAACAACCACTTTAATGACCCACTGCGCTCTAACTGCTTAGCCGGCGCCTCTTAATCTACCATTCCTAGTTGGACTGCAATAATCAACGCCTCCCTTCTTCAGGGGTCGATACCTGACTCTCTAAAAGCCGCTCAAGTCATCCCCATCTTAAAAAAACCTACGCTGAATCCTGCTTCCCCTGACAACTTTGTCCCACTCCTAGCTGAAGTTCTGGAGAAATGTGTACAACAGCAGTTGAGCCAACACATCACCAACTTCCACCTGCTAAACCACTTGCAATCTGGGTTCAGGCCTGGGCACGGCACTGAAACCACCATTATCCACATCATGGATGATGCCCTCCAAGCCCTTGACCAAGGCAAAACCTATCTCCTAATCCTCTTGGATCTATTCTCATCTTTCGGTACGGTAAACCACAAAAAACTCCTCGAACGCCTCAAACCCAGGATGGGACTGGATGGCCCTATTCTCAAATGGTTTAGGTCCTTCCTCCAAAACTGCTCTCAGAGAATCCTAATCAACTTTACCTTGTCGATCTCTCCCTGATAATGGTCGGAGTCCCCCAAGAATCAACCCTGTCCCCTACCCTCTTCAATCTTTACATCGAACTGCCAGCAGACGTACTATACACTGCCAATATCTCCTACTAAATGTATGCTGACGAAACACAGATCTACATCAAAATCTCTTCTCCTGAGGAGATTCTTTCCCTGAATGAGGCCTTGAATCTGACTGTCCAATGGCTCACCTATAACCAGCTCAAACTAATGCAAAAAAAAAATTAATTTCTTCTAATCTCCCCGCCTAAAACCAACCCCGACAGTCAGGAATGGACTAAGGCGATCACATCCCTAAACTGCCCACTAATCAAAGTGGACTCTGCTAAATCCTTTGGAATAACCCTAGACTGCAGCTTGAATATCATGACCATATCAATTTGATGGCCAAAAGTGTCAGATTTCACCTGAGCTATCTAAGAAAACTGAAACCTTTCCTCGACATTCCTGACCTAAAAATGGCAGTCCAGGCACTAGTCATCTCCAGACTTGAATATGGATGCTCTACCCTCTCTGATCTACCCAATTTCCCCCTGGCCCCCTTAAAAGCCTGCCTCAACGCTGCCGCTAGACTCCTAACAGGTTTAAAGAAATTCAACCACATCTCACCACACCTGCAAGCTCTGAACTGGCTTCCTCTTGAGGCCAGAATCTAACATAAACTGGCCTGAATCACTCACAAGGCTCTATACACAAAATCCCCTGCAATTCTCGCTTAGAAACTCATGGTATCTGTAGGAGCCAGAATTTCCCAGTCCGCCAGAGACCTCTTGCTCCATCCTCCACGCTTGCGAAAAAAAAACGTACAATCAGGCTTTCTCTGGGGGCTGGACCGCATCAAGGATATGGAACTCACTCCCGCCCGCCATTAGAAGAATTCCGTCTCTGGCATGGTGTAAAAAAGAGGCCAAAACCTTCCCAATGGGCTAATTCCTGTCCGAATTCTTACATTCTCCTCAGCAACTTTGTTTTATATCCTATCACTGCCACACCTTGGATTAACCGGATGCTATCCACCCGGCACCTCCAGGCATCCAACGCTAAGGCTCTTGGACCTCTCACTCTTGTAAAATGTATGTACCTATTTTTATCCCAGATGTTTCCACCCCCTAAATCTTTTGGATACAACTTGTTAATCCTGTGAAGGGCTTTGATACCCTAATGGGTCAAGTTCACGCTCTATAAAACACAAATAAAATAAAAATTGGAAAATAAATAGTAGGGAACAACTAGGCGCTCAGTGAATTGATTATGTGGAATACAAATATATATAACCAAGTAGGATACATGTAGGGTGGAATGATTTATCTTGGTGCATGGTGCCTGGCACACGGTGCATGGATGTGCACAAAGTGCCTTTTTCTACTGCAGATTGTTCTGGGGTCCTTTTGCTGGGGCGCAGCACAAGCTGCAGTAGAAAAAAGCATGTTACAACTGCCCGCACAGTGGTCCTATCCCAACAGGGCAGGTGGGACCGCCACCTCATTGTGGGACGGTCACCTGCTCCATATGATGGGCGTCAGCGGTCTGACCCACCGCCATCATAATCAGGCCCTTTGCATTGAAAATTATAGGAAACATTTTGCCTAGTAGTCTTTTTCTATTGGAATGGTACAAATTACTTATATTATATTGTTAAATGTATCTTAATTTTTCTTATTAACATTTTAAAAGTATTGCTATTGTCTTTTTAAACTACAAGGTGTGTATTGATTTATTTTTTCTGTGCATTGATTTAATTGTTATTGACAGCAAACATATACATCAATAACACAGGAAAACAAAAAGTAAAAAATCAAATATAAATCAAAGAAACACTAAGAGAAGGTAAAAAATAAAAAAAGGAGAAGAGAACATTTTGAAAATATATACTTCATTTATCCATTTGAGATTTACCACTACAATATTCTACTCTTAACAATAGGCCACAATTGAAAAAACAACCGCACAGGTGCACCACAGACAATGAGACAATAAGTGCAAATAGTCGCTGTAGGTGTTTCGGCGGGACGAGGGCAGTGGATGGGCGCCGGCTGTTTTACCAGGAACGGCCTGCTGGAACACAGTGCCCACACCCTCTTCCCTTGGACTTCTAGGACAACCTGTCCACTACTATTTATATTTATTATACAGTATATGATCTAAGACAGATACAAACTAAGGTAGCAAGATCGTTTACACTGCCTAGGAACCGTGTTAAGCACTGCTCTCATTGTCCATCATCAAGCTTAAAGACTCACACTGCTAATTTGGCATGGGACTGATCTAACACACATGCCGGTTCACACATCAAGCTTACATTATCCGGGAAGGCGCCCCTTGGACACCGGTTCCTTTTACGTTATTTCCACAAGCGACGGATCACATACTTAAAGCCCTGAAGAAGTCCCAGCTTGGGACGAAACGCGTCGGCTGTACGTTTTACTGCAAACTGCAAATAAAGATTTAGAGAAGACTATCAACATCTTTCTGAGAAATATTTCTTCACTGTGTCCAAATACTATTTGCACTTATTGTCTCATTGTCTGTGGTGCACCTGTGCGGTTGTTTTTGCATTGAAATTCCCTAGGGATTAGGCACAGTTATGATGGGTGCCATTCAGTGTGCACACATGCCCCTTCATTAATCTAGAGGTCAAAGAATATCACGGGGAGAAAGTGAGTCAGGTGCTGTCACTAGGAAGGGTCCATCATTAGATTCTGTTTCTTACAATAGGCCACAATTGGTCTATATAATTGCTAAAACATTTGTACTAACCTGAGAATAAACTAATACACCATATTGTGACCATTTAATAAAATGTAACACCTTTTGTGCAAAAGTACAAGGAGCACAAGAGGCACACATTCATTTATTGCAATTGCCATGACCACAAAGGGTTCTATGTTCCAGTTCTCAGATTCCCATTGTCCCAACATAGGGCCTCATTATGATGCCGGTAGGACAGACCATCTGATCTTCATCTTCGAGGACCCTATCCGACAGCTGAGGGCGAGAAGGTACCTCTCACTGTATTATGATACAACTGCTGCTACAACGGCAGTTTCAGCTACGGCAGAACACATATCCCGGATATACTGGTGCAACTGTGTACAAAACTCACAGAGAGATATGTACACACATGCATAACATATGTGGGGATATGCCTTATGTACCCTATACACCATTGCTGGAGTGCGGCAGGATGTGCACAGTCCAGTTAATGCAGAAACATACCGCAGAAGAACTTTCCTGGATTCTGGCACCCACAGGATAGTTGCCATTGGGGGGCCTGGAGGACAGGAGCCACGGCAGAAACTGCTGTAGAGTGGATTGGAGTGAGTACGCACCCCAATTCCTTTATTACCGATGACTCGAGGCAGCCAGTCGGACCGCCATGGTTGGGTCATCAGAAACTCACATAGTAATTAAGATGGTAGTCAGAGGTTCTTGTACATGGGTGCAGTTTGTCTCCGACCACCAACTAGGCAGTCAGAGAAAAGCTGTCAGAGTCTGCAGTCTTTCAGTGATTGGTAGGAGTACACAATGTATGCATCGTAATCCATTGGCGGACTGATTGCTTCTGAAGGGTTCTTTGACGGTCCAACCACCTCCTTCAGGACCGCATAGTAATTAGTCCCATTGTTTGCACATTACACCTATCATTCTGCTCACATCATGAACTTAAAAGCTAAAAATATTAGCATTATTACTCCAATAGTGGGCAGACAGCCATTATGTGCACATCCTAAGAGTAATTAAAAAAACAAAACTTAGAGGAGACAGAGGTGTCCAACCTGCTCAGTTGTTAGAAAAAAGTAGTGATAATTGTTAGACCTGGCATCATTGGTGTGAGTCTCTCTTCCATTTTGACGGATTGCCTCCTCAGTTTTGATATGTTTTTGCTGGATTAATGCTTTGGGCACTGTACCACTGCTAATCAGTGCCACAGTGCAAGTGCTCCCTATGTTAAATTAATGTACTAATTGGTTATTCCATGATTGGGCTATTTGATTTATCTGTCAGCCCCAGGGCTTGTAAATCAAATGCTGCTGCTGGGCTTGCAGCACTGGTTGTGCCACCAACAGAAGCATCTTGTAAAGTGTTTCTCATGCCTGCCATTGCAAGGCCTGTGTGCAGTCTAGCACTGCCATGTCGGCTTGGCCAAGTGCACCCACATGCCAGTCCCTAAACTTTCCCTTTGCTTCATATTAGACACCCCTATGGTAGGCCCAAGGGCAGGGTACATTGTAAGTATGAGGTAGGACATGCTCTGATGTGTGTAGCATGTTCTACTAGTGAATTACAGCCATTTTCGTTTTTCACTATTGAAGGCTACCTGTTCTAATAGGCCAGAATGGGCAGTTAGATTATTACATGCTTATAATCCTAACTGACTCTGGGAACATGGTAGAAATTAGAATTTAGTATGCCTGAACTCAGAATAATAACGTACATCTTTTAGTAAAATTTATTTTAATATTCTGTTTGTGCAAATACCACTTTTAGAAAGTAGGTATTTGCTAGCCTAACCATTTGAGCCTGCCTCTGCTCCGTTGTGTATTCCTTTTGTCTGAGCTTGTGAGTGATAGGGCTGGCGGATTCCAGGAGTCAGACTGGAGCAGCCTAGTGGTGAATAGAGAGATCTGCATCTAGATGGGATGTAGGAGTTGCACCTGGGACCTTAATAGGGCTGGGCCTTCCCTCTACAATTCTGGCTCGACCCTCTGTGGCTTGTCTGATGTCTCTGCCCTGCACTGTGAAAGGAGAGGAGGAATCATGTCAACAGAGTGCTCCAGAGCTGTATCTTCCCTCCCCTGTGCTGGCTCGACCTCTTGTGGAGCGTCGGATGTCTCTGCCCTGCACATTGAAAGGAAGAAGAGAGTCATGTAAACAAAGTGCTCAGGAACTGGTTTGGACTAGGCAGAGGCCTCTCTGCCTTCAGAGAACAAAGGATTTTGTGGTATAAATGTTGGGACCCTGATCCCAAGAAATTAGATCACTTCTGGAACAAGAAACCTTTCTGCCAAGGAGAAGAACCAAGGAAGCTGCAGGAGTTGTACTGCCCCTCTGCCAGTGTGCTGTTTGCTGGGTTGGCCTGCAGTGTTTGCTTCAATGCCAAGGGAAAGGAGAAGGAACGTTGTAAAGGACTTTCATCTACAGAATATTCTCGAAGGGCTTGAGCTGTGCTTGCCTCCTGCTGAAGTCTCAGGGACAAAAATCTTCACCTCCAGCTCCCTCCTGAATTTCCTTGCTGGGAATTCTGACTCCAGTCACTTGCGTGCCACTGGGAGCTGGAAGCGCGACGCATCGAGAGGAAGCGTGTCACCGCCTTAGCTGAAATAATTGCAACGCCGGAGAAGCGAGCCTTCGCCGCATCTCCCTGGAAGCGTGTGTTCATCGAAGCTGCCTGCTGTCGCATCACAGGAGAAGTGTGACGCCATCGAGAGAGTTGCCATCGCATCACCGGAGAAGCGTGTTGCAGGGCCTGCCGCGGCTCCAAAGTACAGAGTCATCGCAAGGCTGCCAGGGCATCATCACATCCTCATTGCATCGCCACATCAAGGGCGCCATCTTCTCGCATCGCAACCGGATCATCGCATCGCATCAATGCGCCATCTTGCGCACCGCAAACCGGTAAGGCTCAGGATCAGTCCCCTACTCTGCGGAAGCATTGAGGAAGGACACAACCATTCCCCCAGGTCACGGAACCAAAGCATCTCCCCTTTTGCGAGCCTTTTGTTCACATTGCGTTACGCCTCTAGGTACTTTGTTGAGAAATTTGTCGCATTTGCCAACAACTTGAACTAAGAGACTTTAATCATCTTTTAAGTAATCTTAAGAGTAGTATTGTGGATTTTGTCAATTGTGGTCTTGTGTTTAAGTCTATATAAAGAACACTTATTTTTAACCTGTGTTGTGTCCATCTGTAGTGTTTTCACTGTATTACTGTGTATATTCAGAAATGATTAACACACTGCCTCTGAGATAAGCTTGTCTGCCCATGCCAAGCTACCAAGAGGGTGGACAGGGGATATTAAGGAGGGTAATCCCCTTATCCTGACTTAGAAGTAAGAGTCCCTATTTGGACAAAGGTGAATACCATTTCCAACTAGGGACCCCCAGATCTAACAATAATGTTGAGTTTAAAGATATTGCAATAATGCTGACACTTTAGCCAGACCATTTCAAATGTAAAAGGCATTAATATGATGTATTTACTACTATGATTATGAATATGTGTTCAGATAAATGTTTCTGAAATTTCAAAACTTGTTCCTCCAGATCTTTTGTAAACAGTAATGCATATGTTCTAAAAATTGTCCTAAATTTGGGAGTTCCCTGTGTGACACATAATCTGTAATATTGGATTAATCTGGCTGATATGATTAATTAAATTTAGTTTTAAAGACAATTCACATGTTGAGATTGTAAGTAAAAGAATATCCTGGAAAGAGAAAAGTTCATATAAAATTACTTGAAAGACATTAAAGCCCCATGTTCTATCAGTTTCTTCCCAGCTACCCTGCTTTGGATGTCTGAAGCTTTTAGGGAGTAGAGTAAAAAGGGAGTTTTCTCCATATCACTGTCAATTAATATAATGATGTGATGGCCAAGTGCATGTCAAGATTAAAGCTTCAAATCAAGGATAGAAGAGTCCTCCTTTATCAAGCGCATTCATTGGTACATGTAAATAAAGATAGAAATAACACCAAGCAAAATTACAGAGTTGGTTCAAATTTTTTTAAATAACATATTCATAATGTGAATCAAGAATCCCCAAAAAAGGTAGATTGATTTGGGGCTTGTTAGAAATGGGATTTCTTTTTGGCTAAGGCTTACACCAAAGCCATACAGAAACCACCACTCTAGTCAGGGCAAGGGACTAACACGCTGAAGATAACACCTGCTCACCCCCTCTGGTAGCTTGGCACGATCAGTCAGGCTTATCCCTGAGGCAATGTGTAAAGCATTTGTGCAACACGCACCCAGCACCAACATACTAGGCACACCACAAAAGGAACTCCACACAAGGTTATGTATAAAAATAGCCTTTGTATTATCATAAACACATTAGAATAGTCATCACACAATATACAATGTGCCACCTGGCACTGGGCAATATTTACAGGAGATTATATACACATGACAGGGCCAATTGGGCCACTATCAGAACGATCACAATGTGAAAATAGTAGATGTAGAACCAATAAACGTAGAACACAACCAGTATTTACTGGCAAACACTGTATTCAGCATTATCCTACAACATAAATAATAATATGCACAGTATCACATTAGGCGTGAAAAATATTCTGCGCCAACCTCATAAGCCTAAACATATTAGACCATAACCTCATTGATCTAAACGCATTAGACAATAACAACCTAATCATAAATCACTTTAGGCATAAATCACAGTGGAGAATAATCTCACAAGCATAAACCTCATAAACATAAACCACATATTAACGCATAAATCACGGTGCCTACCTCACAGGACATGAATCACATTTCATGCGCACCGCATAAATCACATTAAGGCCTTGCACCCTATCAACCTAGCAGTCCCACTGGTCAAATGGCCTTCTTAGAGGGCTCAAAAGCCCTCTGTCCGAAGTGTCAGGGAGGCTGCCAATGCAGCAGAATTCGCAAGTGCCCAATTGCGCTGGGGCAGAGGAGTGTATCTCACTCCTGTCTTGTTTAAAATGTCCCCAAAGAACTAATTGCCGTGCAGCTGTGATACAGAAATTAGGCACTGGCACTGACTGTGCCCTGAGAGCCCGACTGGAACTCTCCAACCACGTATGCAAAACGTTGCAGCTGCCCGCACTGGTGGGGCGCAGCTGGGAATAAATTAACTGGGCTCTGGCACGACTGTGCCCTCGGCCCCACTGGGGCTCTCTGAATCAAACATTGCCCCCATCGGTGCAGCTGCCCACTGTCAAGCGGGGCCACTGTAAAAACATTGCCATGCAGGAGAAGCACGGGCCCCCCAGGGCCCTCTAAACCCCCACGGGGCCCTAACAATTATGTTGCCACGGAGGGCTGGCATTGACAACATGCTCTGATGCGCCCCCCCCCCCTATCAGGGTCTCTGAGAAATAATCACCCCCAACGTTGGAGCGGTCCTCAGGCGGGGCCGCTCATGAAATGGGCACTGTATACTGTGCCAAATTAACCCCCACTGTCCCGGTCTACAGGCTCTCTTGCAGGACTCCTCAAGGCTCTGTTGGGACTCTGGGGAGGGTGCAGTCACACGAGGGGCTCTCTCTCTGCTCATGAGAGCCCCGGCTCAAGTCCTGCCTGGCCTCTCTTCCTGGTACCCGAGGCTTCAACATGGAGCCGGCGAGGCTCCGGACGGGTCTCCTTGAGGCGTCTCCGATAGGCGAGACTTCCTCTCCCTGGTCGCCGGACTATGCCTATGCCACGCCAATAGTCAGGCAAGGCCGCCTGACTTTCTGGTCACGCCAGGTCATGGCTGTGATTCCTCCGGAAGCGAAGCGTGGTGGGCACCTGTGCTGATTAAAAAAAAAAGGCATAAGCGGGGTGGGCACCCACAATCAAAAAAACCATAAAGCGGGGTGGGCTCCCGCTATTCTCGAATATCCATCAAGTGGGGTAGGCACACGCTAAGCAGGAAAAAAATGTGGGGTTGGTTCCCGCTTCTCCCGGCTCCATTAGGGGGGAATCCCCTTGTCGGAATTCCCTCAGGAAAGATCGCAGAGCAGAGCTGCGGAGCCCTCGTGCTCCCTTTCTTTATCAGATCAAAATAAAGCACTCACAGGGCGTAAGAGCTCCCTAGGGATCAAAGGGGCCATGCTGGGTCCAGGGAGGCAAACCCTCATGGTGGTTTCTCCTGGGCTCCAGCAGCTTCACGCCCGCAGGTTCAGGAACAAGCAGATCACATTTTTATGGGGTCACAGCCCCTATATTTATACCACACAATCCTTTGTCTGCAGCGCAGGGCTTGGAAATCAGATGCAACTGGTTCAGGGGGGATTTGAAGCACTTTGTTTTCAAAGCTCCTCTCCCCCTTTGTCAGGTGGAAGCTAGGTGATCAGACACACCACACGGAGCGGAGCCAGCATTGTACATGCTGGGCACAGTCCTATTCAGAGTCAGAGGATTACTCCTCCCACTACTCCCAACGCAGATGTCTGATTCAGCCTAGTGCTGACTCACCCTGCCCCTCCTGGAGCCACCCACACCTCCCAGCCCCTATAACTCACAGTCCAGACATGCCATTCACATCAGGCAGGCAGACACAGAGCACACAGAAAGGCTAACTTCTAAAAGTGATATTTACCAAATAGTCATATTAAAACTGTGCCCATCATTGCGCAGCATTTATTATTACAATTCCATACATAACAAACTCGACCATGCTGCTCCTCCCATATCTGGAATTACCACTGACACACTGATCAGGGAATCCCCAATGCATTCCTATCGGAGGGCAGGCCAATCTTACCAAATGTAACGCAGACAGCGCACACACTTTACACTGGACAGCAGTGCTAAAGTGCCCTGAGGCCTAAAGCCACCAACACCATGTCAGAAATAAGTTGGGAGAAAGGCAAACAAGTTTAGGGGAGACCAGGCACAAAGGGCCAAGTCCAACAGGGCTATTATCACTTTCATAGAATCTCACCAACTTATGAGGAAGAGAAGCAGATGATCTAATCTCTTCATGAGTAGCATGCACTACTTTAATAGACGGTCATATTTAGGACAGACTACTGTCTCACTTTGAGCATAAAGAAGAAACTTCAAGCAGACTATTTGGTATACCCAAAATGAGTTCCATCTAAATATTATTCATGAACTTGATGAGTCAATTCCAAGTTTGCTTACGACCAAGGGCCTGATTATTAGTCTGGCAGTCCGAGGTCCTCCAGACTCACAAGGGTGAGTCCAGCCACCGCCAAACCGGTGATCCGACTTCCCTTTTAGGTCTCTGGCAGTCAGACCGCCATTGCACAGCTGCAACAGCCAGGGATCCGCGTTACCCCACAGTCCGGTTGTGGTCTGAAGGGCCACGATATGCTTGGTGGTGCCCTGACACAGCGCCAAGCATATTACAACTTTCCTCACCACCAGCAGTATCATGGAGGTCCTTCTTCCAGATAACTGCTGTTGGTGAGGAAAGAAAGGGTGCCCTAGAAGGGCTCTTCTTGTCCCTAGGGGTGCATGCAGGGGGGCATGATTCGAGCTAGAAGTGGCAAGTGGATTAGTTGCACCATTTATAGATCAGTATCCCCATACAAGGAAGGAAAGTCCATCAATACTGCTTTTCCAACATAAAAAATAATATTTTTGTGTTTGGAATGATCATTGATACACCAGTACTTGGTGCCTGTGCATGAATGACCATTGCTTTCACCAGACTGGTATGTGAGGTGTGCCCCATACTTTAAACAACTATTTTGCCTCTCAGATAGTAAGCTAATGAAGACTGCAGTCAAACAAGAAGCCAACCTTTTAGAGTATTTCTTGGCATCCGAGTTACAGACTGACAAGCTTCATCTACAAACTGGCTTCTGTTTCTTCCGGAAACCAACAAAGGGGCCAATTTCTTTTCTGATCGCCTCTTTACGATTGAGTCGGTCGATTAAGGAATGGGATCGGTCATTCCAACTGTCAGTAATCCCAAGGACGGCTCTTTCCGCCCAATGGACTACGATGTCAGATTTCGACAGCGTTTCTGTGCCAGCCTTTCCAACACAGAAAGGCTGTTGGAGCTCGACTTTAGGGGCCCCCAACAGGGCCCACATGGGTGCGTGGCCTCTGGTTGTAGGCAGAGGCATGACACCCCTGTTGATCCCTGCACCCTGTGGCGGGCAGCTTGAGGTGCCTGACACAAGGTACAGGGAGGAACTGAATCTCCTATTTTCGATGGGATCATGTATTCCGGCCTGAATACATACTTCCATTGTGATGTATAGGCATGCGACCGAACACTGTTCAGTTGCATCCTAATTAGTTGGTTGGGAATGCTGACCATGTGTCGGTCGGTCCCTTGACTGAGATGATGTCGGGCGGAGGAAACTCCACCCGACATCGTAAAAGGGCCCTATATTAATATTCACTGAAAAAAATAAAGGTTACAGGAATGTTATAGTTAGGTTCCGGTTTTACCCACATAAAACCATAGAAAATCAGCAGTTATAGTTATACTTATAGTTATACTTCTGTTACGAAACTGAAACTCATGGCCTAAAGTTACTTAACGGCACTAGTTATAGCTTCTCCGGATAAGTAGAACTATTAGTATACCTGTGACTGCTGAATTTCTATGATTTTGTGTGGGTAAAATTTGAACCTCAGTATGATGTCTCTCACCCTTTGGTCTTACTATTGAATTTGTATTTTATTTTTAATGTAAAGTAATATTTAATTTGATCCTTGGATACTCGTTGGTCCAAAAACTACAGAACAGATTTACACCAAATCACAATAAGGGTTCTTTATGGATCAAGAGCCAGCTTTCTGCCAAATTTGGTGCAAATCTGTTCAGCGGTTCGGCCTGTAGCTGTGTCTACAAATTGGAATATCCCAATAAACATTGCAGGGGAATATTTTTTGGGGGGAATCCCCTTTGTCTCAGTTCCTGCTTGATGAATCACCCCAAATCTTTCCATGCAGAACTAGGCAAAGTAGATCACGTTTTTGGAAAAATCTCGTGAAGATTCGTCAAATGGCATCAAAGTTATTAGCAAAACAAAAAAGCTTTGCCTAGGGGAAAAGTTGTGAAGCGTAGTTCTTATACTACCCCTGCAGTACCTGCGCTTTTTAATAACATACACTGTGGGTCTGACGGTAGACTGATTCTTTGCACCCCCACCGTGGATGTGAGCCGTGTTTTGCATTAGCTAGCTCAGAGTGCCACTAGAATCTCCTTTTATCAGAGAGATTTGTTTTTGGCAACCTCAGAACATAACATAACACACCCTGATTCCTCAGACTCGTGGAAACAATATACTACTTTTCACACAGTCACTTGTGCTTGCACATTTGGTCTCAGAAAGATACACGTAAGAAACAGTCAAGCTTGCTTCCAATCAGAATTTATTGCACTGTTGTTATTCTAGTGTAAAATATATGTGCTGCTACAACAGTTACACAGTAGCAGAGATATAGGATCAGCAGAACAGTGAATAAAAAGTTATAGTATAGTTCTACCATTTTGCAATAGTCATGAACAAATACATAAATATAAAATGCATTTATAAAATAAAGAGCATACTCCTATGATGACTGTCTAGATGTACCTAAGTTTACCTAGAATGTGAGTAGCTGGGAAAGAACTAATAACCCTATGAGCCAAGAATCCTGTAGACTTTAGTTGAATCCCATTACCTGAACGATGAGAGTGTGGGACCTCATCCTGATCTCGAGTTGGACACCCCACAAGGGATGTTTAGCCCATTGCAAGCATGTGTGTCGGCCTTGAAATACCAGTTCCCTTCAACTACTGATAGCAAGAGGTGCTGTAATTATACAGTCCTTGTACGTGTGTTAGCCATTGCTTAGTATGAGGATGACATATGGTATTAAACTTTGTGCGTAGATAGGAGAGGTAAAGTATACGCCCTAGGTAGTGTCCTCATACATTATTCATATGTGCTAAGGATGACGTCTTAGCATTAGTGGTTGGGAAATACCCTCCCTCTGCATGGTCCATGCAAAACAATATCTTGGCACATGAGAGAACCGCTTAAAGCGTTCTTGCAGTTTGTACCACTCAGAAACACTTCCCGATCCCCACTCTGGCATTGAAATCTATATGGTAAATCCCAGGATTTTTTTATGTATTCTTTACCCAATTTTTCTTATCTGTCTCTTGAAATGGAATTGTGCAGGAAATGATGATCATAATGTTGGTAACAGTACAATGTGTCATAATCTGAAGAACCCTCTAACATTTCATTATTAGAAAATGCAGCGGTTTTCCCTAAATCAGACAACATGTTATTGATTCTTTCAGTGTCCCAATCGTCAGAAAATGTACTTGAGGTAATGATATCACTTAATGAAATTTTAAATATATGATTACATTTTTTTAAGTTTGGTTGTGCCAAATATGTTAAAATCAACTTTGTCCCATACTATACCATCCAGTATAGCAACTACTGTAATGTTCACTGATGACAAGTCTCTTTGTTCACAATGTGATGATGGCTGTTGCTTCAGTAGGATGTTGACCTTTTGGGCTGTGGAACTTTTATGAAGATAGTGTCCATAATAAGCATACGAAAGGTTAGTACTAAGCCTAGGCAGAAAAGAAAAAACAATATCCCAGAAATAACCCAGAGTTTAATCCAAGGTGATACCAAGTATGTCCTTTGAAGAAAGATCTTCAATTGTTGCTTGAATGGTGTTTTAGCTAGCGTCATTTTCAGCTCGCTTGGATCCAGCGAAAATGTATCGAAGTTCAAGAGATAACAAGAAGCAATTGTAGGAATTGCATCGGGATTAGTTGAAATATTATTTTCTTCTTGACGAGGCATGTTGATGTAGACGTCTGCATTAGGTCTAAAACCAACCCCGACAGTCAGGAATGGACTAGGGCGATCACATCCCTAAACTGCTCACTAATCAAAGTGGACTCTGCTAAATACTTTGGAATAACCCTAGACTGCAGCTTGAATATCATGACCATATCAATTTGATGGCCAAAAGTGTCAGATTTCACCTGAGCTATCTAAGAAAACTGAAACCTTTCCTCGACATTCCTGACCTAAAAATGGCAGTCCAGGCACTAGTCATCTCCAGACTTGAATATGGATGCTCTACCCTCTCGGATCTACCCAATTTCCCCCTGGCCCCCTTAAAAGCCTGCCTCAACGCTGCCGCTAGACTCCTAACAGGTTTAAAGAAATTCAACCACATCTCACCACACCTGCAAGCTCTGAACTGGCTTCCTCTTGTGGCCAGAATCTAACATAAACTGGCCTGAATCACTCACAAGGCTCTATACACAAAATCCCCTGCAATTCTCGCTTAGAAACTCATGGTATCCGTAGGAGCCAGAAATTCCCCGTCTGCCAGAGACCTCTTGCTCCATCCTCCACGCTTGCGAAAAAAAAACGTACCATCAGGCTTTCTCTGGGGGCTGGGACCGCATCAAGGATATAGAACTCACTCCCGCCCGCCATTAGAAGAATTCCGTCTCTGGCATGGTGTAAAAAAGAGGCCAAAACCTTCCTAATGGGCTAATTCCTGTCCGAATTCTTACATTCTCCTCAGCAACTTTGTTTTATATCCGATCACTGCCACACCTTGAATTACCCGGATGCTATCCACCCGGCACCTCCAGGCATCCAACGCTAAGGCTCTTGGACCTCTCACTCTTGTAAAATGTATGTACCTATTTTTATCCCAGATGTTTCCACCCCCTAAATCTTTTGGATACAACTTGTTAATCCTGTGAAGCGCTTTGATACCCTAATGGGTCAAGTTCACGCTCTATAAAACACAAATAAAATAAAAATTGGAAAATAAATAGTAGGGAACAACTAGGCGCTCAGTGAATTGATTATGTGGAATACAAATATATATAACCAAGTAGGATACATGTAGGCTGGAATGATTTATCTTGGTGCATGGTGCCTGGCACACGGTGCATGGATGTGCACAAAGTGCCTTTTTCTACTGCGGATTGTTCTGGGGTCCTTTTGCTGGGGCGCAGCACAAGCTGCAGTAGAAAAAAGCATGTTACAACTGCCCGCACAGTGGTCCTATCCCAACAGGGCAGGTGGGACCGCCACCTCATTGTGGGACGGTCACCTGCTCCATATGATGGGGGTCAGCGGTCTGACCCACCGCCATCATAATCAGGCCCTTTGCATTGAAAATTATAGGAAACATTTTGCCTAGTAGTCATTTTCTATTGGAATGGTACAAATTACTTATATTATATTGTTAAATGTATCTTAATTTTTCTTATTAACATTTTAAAAGTATTGCTATTGTCTTTTTAAACTACAAAGTGTGTATTGATTTATTTTTTCTGTGCATTGATTTAATTGTTATTGACAGCAAACATATACATCAATAACACAGGAAAACAAAAAGTAAAAAATCAAATATAATTAAAAGAAACACTAAGAGAAGGTAAAAAATAAAAAAGGAGAAGAGAACATTTAGAAAATATATACTTAATTTATCCATTTGAGATTTACCACTACAATATTCTACTCTTAACAATAGGCCACAATTTGGTCTATATAATTGCTAAAACATTTGTACTAACCTGAGAATAAACTAATACACCATATTGTGACCATTTAATAAAATGTAACACCTTTTGTGCAAAAGTACAAGGAGCACAAGAGGCACACATTCATTTATTGCAATTGCCATGACCACAAAGGGTTCTATGTTCCAGTTCTCAGATTCCCATTGTCCCAACATAGGGCCTCATTATGATGCCGGTAGGACAGACCATCTAATCTTCATCTTCGAGGACCCTATCCGACAGCTGAGGGCGAGAAGGTACCTCTCACTGTATTATGATACAACTGCTGCTACAACGGCAGTTTCAGCTACGGCAGAACACATATCCCGGATATACTGGTGCAACTGTGTACAAAACTCACAGAGAGATATGTACACACATGCATAACATATGTGGGGATATGCCTTATGTACCCTATAAACCATTGCTGGAGTGCGGCAGGATGTGCACAGTCCAGTTAATGCAGAAACATACCGCAGAAGAACTTTCCTGGATTCTGGCACCCACAGGATAGTTGCCATTGGGGTTCAGCTGCCGAGGTGTAGGGGGCCTGGAGGACAGGAGCCACGGCAGAAACTGCTGTAGAGTGGATTGGAGTGAGTACGCACCCCAATTCCTTTATTACCGATGACTCGAGGCAGCCAGTCGGACCGCCATGGTTGGGTCATCAGAAACTCACATAGTAATTAAGATGGTAGTCAGAGGTTCTTGTACATGGGTGCAGTTTGTCTCCGACCACCAACTAGGCAGTCAGAGAAAAGCTGTCAGAGTCTGCAGTCTTTCAGTGATTGGTAGGAGTACACAATGCATGCATCGTAATCCATTGGCGGACTGATTGCTTCTGAAGGGTTCTCTTACGGTCCAACCACCTCCTTCAGGACCGCATAGTAATTAGTCCCATTGTTTGCACATTACACCTATCATTCTGCTCACATCATGAGCTTACAAGCTAAAAATATTAGCATTATTACTCCAATAGTGGGCAGACAGCCATTATGTGCCCATCCTAAGAGTCATTTAAAAAAAAAACTTAGAGGAGACAGAGGTGTCCAACCTGCTCAGTTGTTAGAAAAAAGTAGTGATAATTGTTAGACCTGGCATCATTGGTGTGAGTCTCTCTTCCATTTTGATGGATTGCCTCCTCTGTTTTGATATGTTTTTGCTGGATTTATGCTTTGGGCACTGTACCACTGCTAATCAGTGCCACAGTGCAAGTGCTTCCTATGTTAAATAATGTACTAATTGGTTATTCCATGATTGGGCTATTTGATTTATCTGTCAGCCCCAGGGCTTGTAAATCAAATGCTGCTGCTGGGCTTGCAGCACTGGTTGTGCCACCAACAGAAGCATCTTGTAAAGTGTTTCTCAGGCCTGCCATTGCAAGGCCTGTGTGCAGTCTAGCACTGCCATGTCGGCTTGGCCAAGTGCACCCACATGCCAGTCCCTAAACTTTCCCTTTGCTTCATATTAGACACCCCTATGGTAGGCCCAAGGGCAGGGTGCATTGTAAGTATGAGGTAGGACATGCTCTGATGTGTGTAGCATGTTCTATTAGTGAATTACAGCCATTTTCGTTTTTCACTATTGAAGGCTACCTGTTCTAATAGGCCAGAATGGGCAGTTAGATTATTACATGCTTATAATCCTAACTGACTCTGGGAACATGGTAGAAATTAGAATTTAGTATGCCTGAACTCAGAATAATAACGTACATCTTTTAGTAAAATTTATTTTAATATTCTGTGTTTGCAAATACCACTTTTAGAAAGTAGGTATTTGCTAGCCTAACCATTTGAGCCTGCCTCTGCTCCGTTGTGTATTCCTTTTGTCTGAGTTTGTGAGTGATAGGGCTGGCGGATTCCAGGAGTCAGACTGGGGCAGCCTAGTGGTGAATAGAGAGATCTGCATCTAGATGGGATGTAGGAGTTGCACCTGGGACCTTAATAGGGCTGGGCCTTCCCTCTACAATTCTGGCTCGACCCTCTGTGGCTTGTCTGATGTCTCTGCCCTGCACTGTGAAAGGAGAGGAGGAATCATGTCAACAGAGTGCTCCAGAGCTGTATCTTCCCTCCCCTGTGCTGGCTCGACCTCTTGTGGAGCGTCGGATGTCTCTGCCCTGCACATTGAAAGGAAGAAGAGAGTCATGTAAACAAAGTGCTCAGGAACTCGTTTGGACTAGGCAGAGGCCTCTCTGCCTTCAGAGAACAAAGGATTTTGTGGTATAAATGTTGGGACCCTGATCCCAAGAAATTAGATCACTTCTGGAACAAGAAACCTTTCTGCCAAGGAGAAGAACCAAGGAAGCTGCAGGAGTTGTACTGCCCCTCTGCCAGTGTGCTGTTTGCTGGGTTGGCCTGCAGTGTTTGCTTCAATGCCAAGGGAAAGGAGAAGGAACGTTGTAAAGGACTTTCATCTACAGAATATTCTCGAAGGGCTTGAGCTGTGCTTGCCTCCTGCTGAAGTCTCAGGGACAAAAATCTTCACCTCCAGCTCCCTCCTGAATTTCCTTGCTGGGAATTCTGACTCCAGTCGCTTGCGTGCCACTGGGAGCTGGAAGCGCGACGCATCGAGAGGAAGCGTGTCACCGCCTTAGCTGAAATAACTGCAACGCCGGAGAAGCGAGCCTTCGCCGCATCTCCCTGGAAGCGTGTGTTCATCGAAGCTGCCTGCTGTCGCATCACAGGAGAAGTGTGACGCCATCGAGAGAGTTGCCATCGCATCACCGGAGAAGCGTGTTGCAGGGCCTGCCGCGGCTCCAAAGTACAGAGTCATCGCAAGGCTGCCAGGGCATCATCGCATCCTCATTGCATCGCCACATCAAGGGCGCCATCTTCTCGCATCGCAACCGGATCATCGCATCGCATCAATGCGCCATTTTGCGCACCGCAAACCGGTAAGGCTCAGGATCAGTCCCCTACTCTGCGGAAGCATTGAGGAAGGACACAACCATTCCCCCAGGTCACGGAACCAAAGCATCTCCCCTTTTGCGAGCCTTTTGTTCACATTGCGTTACGCCTCTAGGTACTTTGTTGAGAAATTTGTCGCATTTACCAACAACTTGAACTAAGAGACTTTAATCATCTTTTAAGTAATCTTAAGAGTAGTATTGTGGATTTTTGTCAATTGTGGTCTTGTGTTTAAGTCTATATAAAGAATACTTATTTTTAACCTGTGTTGTGTCCATCTGTAGTGTTTTCACTGTATTACTGTGTATATTCAGAAATGATTAACACACTGCCTCTGAGATAAGCTTGTCTGCCCATGCCAAGCTACCAAGAGGGTGAACAGGGGTTATTAAGGAGGGTAATCCCCTTATCCTGACTGTGAGAAGTTGGCCTGGTATATAATGCTCACTAGTTCTAGTGATCACTTTGTACCATGCCAAGCAACCCTTATGATGATGGTTGTAATTCAACCTTGTAGACCAGTTATCCTAGTGGTAACGTGGACAAAGCAGTCTTAGGCTAAACTCTGAAAGGCATGTGAAGCCAGCTGTTATACCATACACAACCCCCTTGAATACCAAATGAAAGGGACACCACACAGATATATATTGAAAATATATCTTGATTTATTAACTATAAAATCCCCTGGACTCTTTATGAGCACAGAAGCACAAGCGTAAAATCACAAGACAGTTTAAAATACACAAAAGTTGCACAATATGGATGAGCCCTAGGGGCCACCTAAACCATATACTAAATAAGTGGTATAAGGGATACCAGGAGGAAAGTGAAGAGGCCTAGGGCCTGGGGAATCGCTGGAGCTATTCGAGACTGGAGTTAGCTAAGTCGGGAAAGGCCCAAGGGACTCGGGTGCAGTGTCCAAAGTGCACGCACTTCTCAATACAAAGTCTATGGTGCGTAAAAAGCACAAAGTTAGAAAGTTAGGAACCTTCCGAGTGACCTACGGAGCTGAAACTTAAAACACAGGCCCTTGGGATGTGTACCAGTGCAGGAGCACCGGCGGAGCTGAGTTACCTCACCCACAGGAAGCGGGTGCACAGGGTCGAAGATGTGTCGGGTTTCGTCACGCTGGTCGATGGTGCTTGGAGCAGGAGATGCTGCAGGCGGCTCGATGAGAAGAGTTCCGGTGGATCCAAGGGTGGATCTGTAGATGTGAAGACCTGAAAGCAGAGGGGACAGTGTTCAAAGTCACTAGCCAGTGACTGCCGTGGAACCAGAGTGGAACCAGGTGATGTCGGGTGCAAACAGGCGTTGTCGGGTAGCTTCTTTCTGCAGCCACGTGGATACCCGGGGTCGAGGACGTCCAGGAGTCGGTCACGAGCTGTCCCACGTAGGCCTCTCGCTGTTGGCGGTGTCGGCGACCTGATCGGAGCAAACAGGCCTTGGCAAATGCAAGCCACGCAGAAGTTGAAAGATGCTGTTCACTCGGACCAGCAAGGTCAGAGCGGGTGCTCCTTTTCACAGGAGCTTGGGTAGGTCTGGAGCAACCAGACCTGCTGTTTAAATCTTCGGGTTCGTCGCCAAGATGGCCGCTGGCCGCGTGGCTAGTGGCCGGGATGGCGCGTCGAGTGGCACAGTGCAAAAGGGCCCCACGCAGATCGTGGAGATGCTGGGGGGCTGATCTTCGGTGCAAGGGCTGCTCGGTGGTGGGGGTTCTCAGTCCCCAAAGCACAACGTCGAGGATGCCTCAGAAGCTGCGCAGTCAGCTTTACGAGTGTCTTCCAAGAGGTCCGGTCCCACGTCACTCGGTGCCTCCACGGGTCCCTTCTTTGCAGGGACTGTGGATCGGGCTCTGAGAGGTCTGGGAATCTGGTTCTTGTCGGGCTCTGGGCTCGGGCTCCGGCGGGAGGCGGCGGCAAAGCAGACGTCGAGTTGCTGGTTGGTACCTGTGTTCACAGGGTGGTCACTCCTTGGCCACAAGGGAGATTCTTCTTCAGTCTTCTGTGCAGCAGAATGTCGAAGTCCAGTCTTCTTCTTAGTTTAAGTTGATTTCGGGATGATCTGCTGTGCAATGGCACTGCTCCCCCTCTTATTCCAATCTAGGGGGTGGATCACCTACTAGGTCCCTCCTCTGGGAGGAACCAGGAAGGGGGGCGGTTACACCCCCTTTCCTTTGTCCAGCTCCGCGCCAGGACTGGGGCTGGAAGGCCCCAGAACCGGTTTGGGCTGGCCTATGCACGGGGACACCTTGTGTGCCCCGGGCATGTCTGATTCTTTTCAGCCCTGTCCTACCTAATACACAAAATCCTGTCTGGGGTGGTGCTCGCACCTCCCAAGGCAGGAAACCCTTTGTCCAGGCCACCATCTGCCGAGTTTCGGTCAGCAGCAGGAGGCCAGACTTGTGTCTGTGGTGGCAGCGTCCATTTTGTGAAGCTGAGGCTCTGTTTAACTTTAACCGGGGTTAAGGCTACACACATGTCGTGTCCCTCTAGAAGGGTGGAATGCTATCCCCGTCGCCAGAACTGGCGAGGGGATAGTATTCCAATTCGTATGACACCTTACTCGACATGTTTTGATAAAGCCAAACCAAAGATAGCAAATAACCGCGAGGATTATAATGCACTTAAGAGTATATGGTATGGCAATATCCCGGAACAGCTTAGGGAGTGGTTCCCGACAGCTGCAGACAGGCTCAGCTCATGCTAGAGCACCATCTCACATATTTCCAAGCACTCTGCCTCTAGGATTGATGAGGCCTTCCATAGGAGTGGCTGATAGGAACATATGTGTCCAGTTTAGGGTTAGGCACAGACATACTGTACCTAAGTAAGAGGTGATTACACCAACTTACCCCAGCTGAGTGATCAGCCAGTTGTGTCAAATATGGAGGCCAGGCCAGGGGTGGCACAATACATGCTGCAGCCCCTGGCAGGCCTTGGCTACACCTATGCCCTGGGTACCTATGGTACACTGTTACAGGGGCCTATAAGGTGAACCAATTCCAATTGTGTTATGCACCTAAGGTACATGGAGTCCATTTTAAGGAGAGAGCAATCAGCCTGGGGCCCTGAATAGCAGGATCTCAGGCCAACTAAGTCAAAAACCAGCTAAACACCAGGCAAAAAGTTTGGGGGTAACCATAGTCAGATATCCACCTTCCTACATAACCCCCCCCCAAACGAAAGGAGATAAGGCTATCCTTGACCAGGTAAGCCTATATTGCCTAAGTGGCCATATAAGGAAGTACCAGCTCTGGCTTGGTAACCCCCTGTCTCATGGTCCACTAAGCAATCCCTCACCCTAAGGGTATCTGAGGGTCTCCACCATAGGGAATCTCTACCTGTGGTGTGTCCTTGCAAAGTCAAAGGCTGGTGTTGAGATGGAGTACTGAAGTGAGTTTCCTCTGTAGGGCTCAGCTTCCTCCAATCACTCTCCACCATGTGTGCCTTTCTATCTCTGACTGAGTTGCACTGTGCTCTCAGGGTCAACCTCTGGCTACCTAAAGCTGGAGGCTGAGTCCCTCTGTTTGGCTTACTGGAGGGACAGTTCAGGTTTGGGCCCTTAGGGTCCCAGGTTTGGCTGTGCCCAACAATATCCATCTGGGGGAGGTCCCTAACTACTTTTAAGGGGGATCCCTCAGGAGTTTTTAAAGTTTTCACCTCACTAGGGCTACTAGTTTCGGTGCCCCTAATCTGTTGATGGGGGTGCTTTATTTGACAGGGGGCCCTTTGGGTCTCACTGTCCTTCTTGTCCTCTGCAGCCCTGGGCTGAGTAAGGCAAGGTAGAGAGGGGCAGGTTACCTGCTTCAGACTGGGTCCCACCTGAGAAGGGTCCACTGCCATCAGAGGCTCTGTTAGGCCAGGCCTAACAACCTCTGGGACAGTTCCTTCATCAGGGGTAAGATCAGTTCCCTGAGGAGGCTGATCCTCTCCTAAAGTCTGGTGGGAGGGAGATTTCTCTTCCTCCTCAATGCTCTCTGTTTGGGTGGAGTGATCCATCATTTCAGGCTTCACTACCCATGTATCAGTTTGAGTTTGGGCTGTGGCCATCACAGCCCCACCAACCTTTTCAGGAGGAGACTCAGTTTGGGTATGGGCTGTTACTAGTACAGCCCTGCTACTCTTTTCAGGAGGGAGGTTATCTAAAGATGGGGCTGAGGTTTGCTCAGCCCTCCCAACCTTTTCAGGAAGGACATCTTGGATTGGGGCTGTAGCCATTACAGCCCCACTAACCTTTCCATGGAGATTTACCATTCTAGAATGGGTTTGCTGTTCAACCTCAGCCCAGGCTGAGATTTCCAAATCATTACCCAGTAGACAATCTACAGGCAAGTTTGCTGACACTGCCACTCTCTTTGGGCCAGTGACACCTCCCCAGCTAAGATTGACTACTGCCATGGGATGATTGGTTTCTATGCCATCAATGTTTGTCACCTGATATCTGGCATCAGGTAAAAGTTGCCTTGAGGGGACTAGACATTCAGCCACCATGGTGATGCTAGCCCCTGTGTCTCTGAAGGCCTCAACTTTCAAGCCATTGATGAGGGGCTCCTGTCTATACTTGCTCAAAGTGTTTGGGCAAGCAGTGAAATTGGCAAACCCCATGCCAGTCTCATAGACAAGAGTATCTGAGTTAGGGGACCTGGATAGGCCAGAGTCCACCTGTCCTCCAAAAGTAAACCCACCCAAATTCTTGGGGGTGCTCCCACCACCTGGGGGACCACTGCTAACAGTGACAGGAGGTGTTGGAGCCTTACCTGGAGGTATATTCTCCTTATTGCCATTCTTGGGACAACAGCTGTCTGTTTTGTAATGCCCAACCTGTTTACAGGTATGACAATAAGGCTTTCTCTGGGATGTAGAAGTGTCTTGGGACCCACCCCCATTCTTGGAGTTTTGGGGCCCTGGGGAAGTCTTTTCCTTATTTTTATCCCCACCCTTCTCTTGAGGCTTGGTAGTCTCTTTCTTTTGGTCACCACCCTGGTTCTTAGGCCTGATCCTGGTTCTGACCCATTTGTCTGCCCTCCTACCCAATTCTTGTGGGGAGGTCAGATCAGAGTCAACCAGGTGCTGATGTAGAAGCTGATTTTGACAATTACTTAAGATTTGCTCTCTCATAATTAAATTATACAATCCTGTATAGTCAGTAACCTTACTTCCCAGCAACCAGCCCTCCAGAGCCTTAGTGGCACACTCAACAAATTCAGACCAGTCCTGAGTCTGTGTCTTCTGGGTATCTCTGAACATTAACCTGTACTGTTCAGTGGTTAAGCCTAACCCATCAATCAGAGCACTCTTCAGGACCATGTAGTTTCTAGAATCCTCATCACTAACTGTGAGGAGTCTGTCTCTGCCTCTACCTTCAAAGGAGAGCCACAAGATTGCTGCCCACTGCTCCTGAGGGATCTGCTGTACCATGCAGGCTCTCTCAAGTGCAGTCATCCATTTGTGGATATCATCCCCAGCTTTGTAGGGGGGCACAATCTTACTCAGGTTTCTATTATCAAAAGACCTGTCTTTATCCTTGTGGATATTGCTGCCACCAGTGGGTTCTATTACCCCACTCTCTCTAGGCTGTCTTGCTCTAGCAAGTTTCTCCTTAGCCAGGGCAACCTCTAACTCTTGCCTCTGGATCCTAAGCTCAGCCTCTCTCATCTTGGCCTCATGTTCCCTTCTCTGAGGGCTAGTCATCTCCTTTCTGGAGTGACCATGAGAGCCTCTAGAGACATGGGAGGTGTTGGATTCACCTGAGTGATGCCTTCTCCTCCTATGGCCCTGGTTAAGTCCACCTGGGGGTCTGAATGGGTTGTTACCTGATTCATTCCCAAGTTGACTTAAGTTAGCCTGGTTCAGTCTACTGACCAGCACCTGACTATCTCTGTCATCATCTGACTCACTGCTTTCCACCTCCTCCTCCTCTTCTTCTTCTTCCTCTTCATCTACCTGAGGAGCTCCAGTGGTGGAGGCTTCCTCATCTACTAGGATGATAGGGGTAGGGGTGTCTACAGTGTCATCCTCTGAAGGATGGCCTCCTTCAGCATTCCCTGTGGGGTTTGCTTTAGAGGTCTTTAGAGCCTCAGACTGATCCAAGAGCTCTCTTAGGTGGTCTGTAGTAGGGGTAGGCCCTGTCTTCAGACCCCTTAAGACACAAAGCTGTCTTAATTCCTTAAAAGGAAAAATAGCAAACTGGGATGGTGCCCTTGGAGGGTCACTCTCAACAGGAGTAAGTCCACTGGACCCCTCTGTTCCAGACATTGCTCTAGTGTGGGTGGATGTGTTGCAATCTACCTACACTGGTGTTTACCTACTAAACCTATCTAGTAGTTGTAGCTAGGGTGTGCTACTCCCTTTGCTCTACAACAACTAAGTTCAGTAGAACTTAAGTATACTAGTCTTGTTTTATATGTACCTAGCAGGTACCTGTATGATCTTTCAAATGATAATCTCAAAGATTGTAATGGTAAAACAACAGCAAGCTCAGATCCCAATCCGCTGCTCACCAATGTGAGAAGTTGGCCTGGTATATAATGCTCACTAGTTCTAGTGATCACTTTGTACCATGCCAAGCAACCCTTATGATGATGGTTGTAATTCAACCTTGTAGACCAGTTATCCTAGTGGTAACGTGGACAAAGCAGTCTTAGGCTAAACTCTGAAAGGCATGTGAAGCCAGCTGTTATACCATACACAACCCCCTTGAATACCAAATGAAAGGGACACCACACAGATATATATTGAAAATATATCTTGATTTATTAACTATAAAATCCCCTGGACTCTTTATGAGCACAGAAGCACAAGCGTAAAATCACAAGACAGTTTAAAATACACAAAAGTTGCACAATATGGATGAGCCCTAGGGGCCACCTAAACCATATACTAAATAAGTGGTATAAGGGATACCAGGAGGAAAGTGAAGAGGCCTAGGGCCTGGGGAATCGCTGGAGCTATTCGAGACTGGAGTTAGCTAAGTCGGGAAAGGCCCAAGGGACTCGGGTGCAGTGTCCAAAGTGCACGCACTTCTCAATACAAAGTCTATGGTGCGTAAAAAGCACAAAGTTAGAAAGTTAGGAACCTTCCGAGTGACCTACGGAGCTGAAACTTAAAACACAGGCCCTTGGGATGTGTACCAGTGCAGGAGCACTGGCGGAGCTGAGTTACCTCACCCACAGGAAGCGGGTGCACAGGGTCGAAGATGTGTCGGGTTTCGTCACGCTGGTCGATGGTGCTTGGAGCAGGAGATGCTGCAGGCGGCTCGATGAGAAGAGTTCCGGTGGATCCAAGGGTGGATCTGTAGATGTGAAGACCTGAAAGCAGAGGGGACAGTGTTCAAAGTCACTAGCCAGTGACTGCCGTGGAACCAGAGTGGAACCAGGTGATGTCGGGTGCAAACAGGCGTTGTCGGGTAGCTTCTTTCTGCAGCCACGTGGATACCCGGGGTCGAGGACGTCCAGGAGTCGGTCACGAGCTGTCCCACGTAGGCCTCTCGCTGTTGGCGGTGTCGGCGACCTGATCGGAGCAAACAGGCCTTGGCAAATGCAAGCCACGCAGAAGTTGAAAGATGCTGTTCACTCGGACCAGCAAGGTCAGAGCGGGTGCTCCTTTTCACAGGAGCTTGGGTAGGTCTGGAGCAACCAGACCTGCTGTTTAAATCTTCGGGTTCGTCGCCAAGATGGCCGCTGGCCGCGTGGCTAGTGGCCGGGATGGCGCGTCGAGTGGCACAGTGCAAAAGGGCCCCACGCAGATCGTGGAGATGCTGGGGGGCTGATCTTCGGTGCAAGGGCTGCTCGGTGGTGGGGGTTCTCAGTCCCCAAAGCACAACGTCGAGGATGCCTCAGAAGCTGCGCAGTCAGCTTTACGAGTGTCTTCCAAGAGGTCCGGTCCCACGTCACTCGGTGCCTCCACGGGTCCCTTCTTTGCAGGGACTGTGGATCGGGCTCTGAGAGGTCTGGGAATCTGGTTCTTGTCGGGCTCTGGGCTCGGGCTCCGGCGGGAGGCGGCGGCAAAGCAGACGTCGAGTTGCTGGTTGGTACCTGTGTTCACAGGGTGGTCACTCCTTGGCCACAAGGGAGATTCTTCTTCAGTCTTCTGTGCAGCAGAATGTCGAAGTCCAGTCTTCTTCTTAGTTTAAGTTGATTTCGGGATGATCTGCTGTGCAATGGCACTGCTCCCCCTCTTATTCCAATCTAGGGGGTGGATCACCTACTAGGTCCCTCCTCTGGGAGGAACCAGGAAGGGGGGCGGTTACACCCCCTTTCCTTTGTCCAGCTCCGCGCCAGGACTGGGGCTGGAAGGCCCCAGAACCGGTTTGGGCTGGCCTATGCACGGGGACACCTTGTGTGCCCCGGGCATGTCTGATTCTTTTCAGCCCTGTCCTACCTAATACACAAAATCCTGTCTGGGGTGGTGCTCGCACCTCCCAAGGCAGGAAACCCTTTGTCCAGGCCACCATCTGCCGAGTTTCGGTCAGCAGCAGGAGGCCAGACTTGTGTCTGTGGTGGCAGCGTCCATTTTGTGAAGCTGAGGCTCTGTTTAACTTTAACCGGGGTTAAGGCTACACACATGTCGTGTCCCTCTAGAAGGGTGGAATGCTATCCCCGTCGCCAGAACTGGCGAGGGGATAGTATTCCAATTCGTATGACACCTTACTCGACATGTTTTGATAAAGCCAAACCAAAGATAGCAAATAACCGCGAGGATTATAATGCACTTAAGAGTATATGGTATGGCAATATCCCGGAACAGCTTAGGGAGTGGTTCCCGACAGCTGCAGACAGGCTCAGCTCATGCTAGAGCACCATCTCACATATTTCCAAGCACTCTGCCTCTAGGATTGATGAGGCCTTCCATAGGAGTGGCTGATAGGAACATATGTGTCCAGTTTAGGGTTAGGCACAGACATACTGTACCTAAGTAAGAGGTGATTACACCAACTTACCCCAGCTGAGTGATCAGCCAGTTGTGTCAAATATGGAGGCCAGGCCAGGGGTGGCACAATACATGCTGCAGCCCCTGGCAGGCCTTGGCTACACCTATGCCCTGGGTACCTATGGTACACTGTTACAGGGGCCTATAAGGTGAACCAATTCCAATTGTGTTATGCACCTAAGGTACATGGAGTCCATTTTAAGGAGAGAGCAATCAGCCTGGGGCCCTGAATAGCAGGATCTCAGGCCAACTAAGTCAAAAACCAGCTAAACACCAGGCAAAAAGTTTGGGGGTAACCATAGTCAGATATCCACCTTCCTACACTGACTTAGAAGTAAGAGTCCCTATTTGGACAAAGGTGAATACCATTTCCAACTAGGGACCCCCAGATCTAACAATAATGTTGAGTTTAAAGATATTGCAATAATGCTGACACTTTAGCCAGACCATTTTAAATGTAAAAGGCATTAATATGATGTATTTACTACTATGATTATGAATATGTGATCAGATAAATGTTTCTGAAATTTCAAAACTTGTTCCTCCAGATCTTTTGTAAACAGTAATGCATATGTTCTAAAAATTGTCCTAAATTTGGGAGTTCCCTGTGTGACACATAATCTGTAATATTGGATTAAGCTGGCTGATATGATTAATTAAATTTAGTTTTAAAGACAATTCACATGTTGAGATTGTAAGTAAAAGAATATCCTGGAAAGAGAAAAGTTCATATAAAATTACTTGAAAGACATTAAAGCCCCATGTTCTATCAGTTTCTTCCCAGCTACCCTGCTTTGGATGTCTGAAGCTTTTAGGGAGTAGAGTAAAAAGGGAGTTTTCTCCATATCACTGTCAATTAATATAATGATGTGATGGCCAAGTGCATGTCAAGATTAAAGCTTCAAATCAAGGATAGAAGAGTCCTCCTTTATCAAGCGCATTCATTGGTACATGTAAATAAAGATAGAAATAACACCAAGCAAAATTACAGAGTTGGTTCAAATTTTTTTAAATAACATATTCATAATGTGAATCAAGAATCCCCAAAAAAGGTAGATTGATTTGGGGCTTGTTAGAAATGGGATTTCTTTTTGGCTAAGGCTTACACCAAAGCCATACAGAAACCACCACTCTAGTCAGGGCAAGGGACTAACACGTTGAAGATAACACCTGCTCACCCCCTCTGGTAGCTTGGCACGATCAGTCAGGCTTATCCCTGAGGCAATGTGTAAAGCATTTGTGCAACACACACCCAGCACCAACATACTAGGCACACCACAAAAGGAACTCCACACAAGGTTATGTATAAAAATAGCCTTTGTATTATGATAAACACATTAGAATAGTCATCACACAATATACACTGTGCCACCTGGCACTGGGCAATATTTACAGAGGATTATATACACATGACAGGGCCAATTGGGCCACTATCAGAACGATCACAATGTGAAAATAGTAGATGTAGAACCAATAAACGTAGAACACAACCAGTATTTACTGGCAAACACTGTATTCAGCATTATCCTACAACATAAATCATAATATGCACAGTATCACATTAGGCGTGAAAAATATTCTGCGCCAACCTCATAAGCCTAAACATATTAGACCATAACCTCATTGATCTAAACGCATTAGACAATAACAACCTAATCATAAATCACTTTAGGCATAAATCACAGTGGAGAATAATCTCACAAGCATGAACCTCATAAACCACATATTAACGCATAAATCACGGTGCCTACCTCACAGGACATGAAACACATTTCATGCGCACCGCATAAATCACATTAAGGCCTTGCACCCTATCAACCTAGCAGTCCCACTGGTCAAATGGCCTTCTTAGAGGGCTCAAAAGCCCTCTGTCCGAAGTGTCAGGGAGGCTGCCAATGCAGCAGAATTCGCAAGTGCCCAATTGCGCTGGGGCAGAGGAGTGTATCTCACTCCTGTCTTGTTTAAAATGTCCCCAAAGAACTAATTGCCGTGCAGCTGTGATACAGAAATTAGGCACTGGCACTGACTGTGCCCTGAGAGCCCGACTGGAACTCTCCAACCACGTATGCAAAACGTTGCAGCTGCCCGCACTGGTGGGGCGCAGCTGGGAATAAATTAACTGGGCTCTGGCACGACTATGCCATCGGCCCCACTGGGGCTCTCTGAATCAAACATTGCCCCCATCGGTGCAGCTGCCCACTGTCAAGCGGGGCCACTGTAAAAACATTGCCATGCAGGAGAAGCACGGGCCCCCCAGGGCCCTCTAAACGCCCACGGGGCCCTAACAACTATGTAGCCACGGAGGGCTGGCATTGACAACATGCTCTGATGCGCCCCCCCTATCAGGGACTCTGAGAAATAATCACCCCCAACGTTGGAGCGGTCCTCAGGCGGGGCCGCTCATGAAATGGGCACTGTATACTGTGCCAAATTAACCCCCACTGCCCCGGTCTACAGGCTCTCTTGCAGGACTCCTCAAGGCTCTGTTGGGACTCTGGGGAGGGTGCAGTCACACGAGGGGCTCTCTCTCTGCTCATGAGAGCCCCGCCTCAAGTCCTGCCTGGCCTCTCTTCCTGGTACCCGAGGCTTCAACATGGAGCCGGCGAGGCTCCGGACGGGTCTCCTTGAGGCGTCTCCGATAGGCGAGACTTCCTCTCCCTGGTCGCCGGACTATGCCTATGCCCCGCCAATAGTCAGGCAAGGCCGCCTGACTTCCTGGTCACGCCAGGTCACGGCTGTGATTCCTCCGGAAGCGAAGCGTGGTGGGCACCTGTGCTGATTAAAAAAAAAAGGCATAAGCGGGGTGGGCACCCACAATCAAAATAACCATAAAGCGGGGTGGGCTCCCGCTATTCTCGAATATCCATCAAGTGGGGTAGGCACCCGCTAAGCAGGAAAAAAATGTGGGGTTGGTTCCCGCTTCTCCCGGCTCCATTAGGGGGGAATCCCCTTGTCGGAATTCCCTCAGGAAAGATCGCAGAGCAGAGCTGCGGAGCCCTCGTGCTCCTTTTCTTTATCAGATCAAAATAAAGCACTCACAGGGCGTAAGAGGTCCCTAGGGATCAAGGGGGCCATGCTGGGTCCAGGGAGGCAAGCCCTCATGGTGGTTTCTCCTGGGCTCCAGCAGCATCACGCCCGCAGGTTCAGGAACAAGCAGATCACATTTTTATGGGGTCACAGCCCCTATATTTATACCACACAATCCTTTGTCTGCAGCACAGGGCTTGGAAATCAGATGCAACTGGTTCAGGGGGGATTTGAAGCACTTTGTTTTCAAAGCTCCTCTCCCCCTTTGTCAGGTGGAAGCTAGGTGATCAGACACACCACACGGAGCAGAGCCAGCATTGTACATGCTGGGCACAGTCCTATTCAGAGTCAGAGGATTACTCCTCCCACTACTCCCAACGCAGATGTCTGATTCAGCCTAGTGCTGACTCACCCTGCCCCTCCTGGAGCCACCCACACCTCCCAGCCCCTATAACTCACAGTCCAGACATGTCATTCACATCAGGCAGGCAGACACAGAGCACACAGAAATGCTAACTTCTAAAAGTGATATTTACCAAATAGTCATATTAAAACTGTGCCCATCATTGCGCAGCATTTATTATTACAATTCCATACATAACAAACTCGACCATGCTGCTCCTCCCATATCTGGAATTACCACTGACAAACTGATCAGGGAATCCCCAATGCATTCCTATCGGAGGGCAGGCCAATCTTACCAAATGTAATGCAGACAGCGCACGCACTTTACACTGGACAGCAGTGCTAAAGTCCCCTTAGGCCTAAAGCCACCAACACCATGTCAGAAATAAGTTGGGAGAAAGGCAAACAAGTTTAGGGGAGACCAGGCACAAAGGGCCAAGTCCAACAGGGCTATTATCACTTTCATAGAATTTCACCAACTTATGAGGAAGAGAAGCAGATGATCTAATCTCTTCATGAGTAGCATGCACTACTTTAATAGACGGTCATATTTAGGACAGACTACTGTCTCACTTTGAGCATAAAGAAGAAACTTCAAGCAGACTATTTGGTATACCCAAAATGAGTTCCATCTAAATATTATTCATGAACTTGATGAGTCAATTCCAAGTTTGCTTACGACCAAGGGCCTGATTATTAGTCTGGCAGTCCGAGGTCCTCCAGACTCACAAGGGTGAGTCCAGCCACCGCCAAACCGGTGATCCGACTTCCCTTTTAGGTCTCTGGCAGTCAGACCGCCATTGCACAGCTGCAATAGCCAGGGATCCGCGTTACCCCACAGTCCGGTTGTGGTCTGAAGGGCCACGATATGCTTGGTGGTGCCCTGACACAGCGCCAAGCATATTACAACTTTCCTCACCACCAGCAGTATCATGGAGGTCCTTCTTCCAGATAACTGCTGTTGGTGAGGAAAGAAAGGGTGCCCTAGAAGGTCTCTTCTTGCCCCTAGGGGTGCATGCAGGGGGGCATGATTCGAGCTAGAGGTGGCAAGTGGATTAGTTGCACCATTTATAGATCAGTATCCCCATACAAGGAAGGAAAGTCCATAAATACTGCTTTTCCAACATAAAAAATAATATTTTTGTGTTTGGAATGATCATTGATACACCAGTACTTGGTGCCTGTGCATGAATGACCATTGCTTTCACCAGACAGGTATGTGAGGTGTGCCCCATACTTTAAACAACTATTTTGCCTCTCAGATAGTAAGCTAATGAAGACTGCAGTCAAACAAGAAGCCAACCTTTTAGAGTATTTCTTGGCATCCGAGTTACAGACTGACAAGCTTCATCTACAAACTGGCTTCTGTTTCTTCTGGAAACCAACAAAGGGGCCAATTTCTTTTCTGATCGCCTCTTTACGATTGAGTCGGTCGATTAAGGAATGGGATTGGTCATTCCAACTGTCAGTAATCCCAAGGACGGCTCTTTCCGCCCAATGGACTACGATGTCAGATTTCGACAGCGTTTCTGTGCCAGCCTTTCCAACACAGAAAGGCTGTTGGAGCTCGACTTTAGGGGCCCCCAACAGGGCCCACATGGGTGCGTGGCCTCTGGTTGTAGGCAGAGGCATGACACCCCTGTTGATCCCTGCACCCTGTGGCGGGCAGCTTGAGGTGACTGACACAAGGCACAGGGAG